>NC_140817.1:5287500-5290000 GCF_050613455.1 Vespa mandarinia | reverse complement strand
AGAGAGAAAGAGAGAGAGAGAGAGAAGGAAAAAAGAAAAAGAGAGAGAGATAGAGGAGAGAGAGATAGAGAGAGAGAGAGAGAGAGAGGGAAGGGACGACCGGCCTTCCTATCGCGAAATCCGGAATGTCCTGGAAGAAATTTCGTCAATTGGAATCTCCTCGTAGGAGGCACCATTTACCTCCAAGTTAATTCGCTATCGCGCCTGTCGAACGCTCCCTGACAGCGCCCGAGAGATTTACTTCCGATCGGTTGATAAGCCGGCAGTGACCGTGTCCCCCGTGTCTACAGGGTGTTTTTCAAGCAACGCCGCGTTCAACTACGTAGCTCCTCCTCTCACACGCGTCCAAGAACGAGAGAGAGAGAGAGAGAGAAAGAGAGAGAGAAAGAGAGATAAAGATAGAGAGAAAGGATGAGTGTATAGCAAAAGGCAAGCGTGTCTGCTATCGCAAAATAGCGATATAAGTTTTTCTCTTTTTCCCATGAAACTACTTTTCATAGTTCTTAAGATAAATTACATTTCTCGTGTAAGGATACGAATAGACGATTTTAAAATTGTCGTCTATCGTCTCGTCGAGCAAAGTCATTTCTTATTTTCCTTCTTATTCTTCTTCTTCTTCTTCTTTTTTTTTTTTTACTTCTTACTCTTATTTTTTCCTTTTATTTTTTTCTTCGTTTACTTATTGCGTCTACCTTTCAGGGTATAGTCACGAGTAGCCACGGTTCATCGCTAATTTCATCCCGCCTTCGGCCCTTTTCCCTTTCCTTCGCGATGTTTAGAAAGGAACAGTGAGTAAGAGGGGAGGAGAGAACAAAAAAGAGAAAAGAGAAAGAAAAAAAAAAGAAAAAAAAAGAAAAAGAAAAAATATAAAAAGAAAAAGAAAGGGGGGAGATTCGCTCTTGGCTGCCGGTTTTAGATCGAGCTTCGTCGTCTCGGTCCCCAGGTTTTGGGTCCTCTTAACGTGCTATAACTCAATCGGACGATGAGCTACGAGCCACGCCCAAAACACGCCTTTTCCTATAACTTTTGGACTTTCCTCAGAGGATGCCGAAAAAGGTATATGAATCTTTTCGAGAGTCGGTTTTACGAAAAATCGAGGGAAAGACATAGAATATGAAAGTTACGAGACTCGATAGATAGTACACGTTCGTATTTTCTTTTTATTTTTTCTTCTTCTTTTTCTTATTTCTTTCTTCTTCTTCTTCTTCTTTCTTGAGGAAAAATAAACGATAAACGATCATATATATTCTCTAACTTTGTAGGACGCGTTCGAAGGAGTCCACCTGTACAATGTCGTTTCTCTATCGAGAGAAACGATGAGTAAGTGAGAGAGAGAGAGAGAGAGAGAGAGAGAGAGAGAGAGAGAGAGAGAGAGGCTCTCGAGAGAGGCTGCTCGTCCGTCAGGAACGAAAAACAAATCCAATTTAAATTCCGCGCCACGAGCTTCGTACTTATCCGGAATAAGATGGACTGAACGTCGTCATTCCTTTCTACACGAACGATACAAGTTCGATTTATGCGAGAAAACTGTTTAAGGATTGACCTTAGGAGAATTAAAACCGAAGACGAAGGGAAAACCGAAAACGATGTTTCAATAGACAACGGAGAATATAACTCCGGCTTTACTCTTTCAAACTCTCATAAATCACCGTACAATTTTCTTTCTTTATCGTCACCTCTCTCTCTCTCTCTCTCTCTCTCTCTCTCTCTCTTTCTCACTCTCTCTCCAAAACAATAGTATAGAACAAATCTACTCTAACAATAAGAATATTATAGTACTTGAACCTTCGAATTAGTTATATATCGTTCAGTTGTCTCTCTCTCTCTCTCTCTCTCTTTCTCTCTCACTAAGCTTTCTTCTTTCTCAACAATATCCATTCACTATAGACTTCGTTACGGCTTTACGATTGTGTTAATTTCGAACATTCGAAAAAAATGTCACGTCATTCCTGAACGTAGGTACTTTATGATGGAGATATTTCAAGTTAGTCATAACTTACATACGTCACTTCGTATGGACGGAGGCACTCGAGCGTTGCGCGTTAGTACGTAGAACGGGATACGGGTCTCCATGAATCATAGGCAACGTCCTCGACGATGAACTTAGTTCGAACGTATATTTTGTTTGTTTATACGAGAAGGCCTATATAACTTCTTTCGTTGTTATTTGAAGAAACTAAAATACAAATGAAATTGTATATGTATTTATATACGTGCTACGTAAATAATATATAGTATCGGCATTTTTTTTTTCCTTTTTTATAAATTATTTATTACCAATAAGTAAGTAACGTCGATAACTATTTCGATCTATTGCCATTTTTCTTTTTTTTTTTTTTTTCTTTTCTTTTCTTTTTTCTTTCTTTACCACATACCAATAAAATTATCAAATTGACATGCGTTTAAGACAAAAGAAATAAATGGATCGTAGAATTTTTATCCGTGAGTAACTAGATATCTCGACAAGGTATTACGATAGATAACGAAATACGAGAGAAAT
>NC_140817.1:5280000-5282500 GCF_050613455.1 Vespa mandarinia | reverse complement strand
TCTTCATAAACCGATAGTGAATCTATTGCAATGATTTCTGATAATCCTTGCTATAGAGTATCCTCTTTTTGGCATTATCCACGGATGATTTTCACGCACAATTTATAGCCGATAAATAAACGAATGAAACGAAATAAATAAATAAATAAATAAATAAATAAATAAATAAATAAATAAATAAATAAATAAGTAAATAAATAAAAATGAAAAAACACACAATGTTTTTTATCTATTTTACGAATCCTTTCCTTCACTCGCGGATCGATCGGATTTATTGGAAAAAAAAAAAAAAAAAAAAAATAAATAAATAAATAAATAAAAAACAAATAAATCAGTAAATAAATAAAAAAATAAATAAATAAATAAATAAATAAAAAAAATACACTTTTTAACCACGACGACAGCACCAATAAACAAAAATCGTATAGATCTTTTCCCAAATGACCTTATGTGTTTACACACAGGTAACAGGCTCTCAAGTAATCTTCAACACACCACTTAGGTACTACCTTCGACTAACACTTTTCCTCTCGAAAGATCCATTTAAATGTCTCTACCGATGTGAACATTTCTACGCTGTCCAAGAAGCACGCGAACGGCCGTGAATTCAAAATGATTACGGGCAAAAGCCGCAAAGGTTAAAATCTCCTTTCCTTCGAGGAAGTCGACTGTGGTCGACAGGTCGGACTGTCGTCGAGAGTGTTCATCATCTTAGTCGTGGAGAGCGGTCATTATCCGGTAGTCACGAGCGACGATGAACGACGAGCGGTTCTCTCACCATTGGCGGCACTGATGTTGAACAATATAGTTCTTTTTTCTTTCTTTCTTTCTTTCTTTCTTTCTTTCTTTCTTTCTTTCTTTTTCTTTTCCTTTACACACGTGCACACGATTCGATTCGTTCGAGTATTGGTCACGAAGCGTGAACGCGGTAAGATCAACAAAATGAATAAGGAGAGAAAGAGATAGAGATAGAGATAGAGATAGAGATAGAGATAGAGATAGAGATAGAAATAGAAAGAGAGAGAGATAGATAGATAGAGAGAGAGAGAGAGAGAGAGAGATAAAAAGAAAAAATGAGAAAAGGGAGGGTGAGAGGGGAAAGAAAAATAGAAAGAGAAGGGAGAGTAAAGGAACGCATCTTGAGAAATTGGAAGAGAAAGAAAGAGAGAGAGAGAGAAGATTCGCAAACGCACTCGAGTAGAGAAGGAAAGAGTGAGAGAGAAAAAGAGAGAGAGAGAGAGAGAGAGAGAGAGAGAGAGAGAGAGAGAGAGGAGAGCCGGGCGCAGCTGCAATTTCGCGTGCTGCACGCATGTCGAATAGCCAAGAGGGGCGATCAAGGCAAACGCACCCTGGAGGACTGGGCGACGAGAACAAACTAGCCTCCGAGCATTGGTGGCCGTTCCGTTCGCTTCTCGGCCGGCTCTCGGAGCCGAAGAGAAGTCGCCCGGTTATGGCTACGCCAGAAGAGGCGGTTAACGAGTCTAATTAGCGACGAAAACGAAAACGAGTTTGACCCTTTTTTCCCTCTTTCTCTCTCTCTCTCTCTTTCTTTCTCTTCCCCCGCCTGTTTGTCTCTCTCTCTCTCTCTCTCTTTCTCTCTTTCTTTCTTTCTGTCTCACTCCTTCATTCATTCTCATCGGTCCTCTTCTGTTCTTCTTCTTCTTGTTCTTCTTCACCCTCGTCGTTCTCGTCGTCCTCGTCGTCGTCGTCGTCGTCGTCGTCGTCGTCGTCGTCGTTGTCCTCCTCATCCACGTCTATGGCGCTTAAGTGTTCCTCCCTTCTTCCACCTTCCACCTTCTATCCCTTTCTCCCTTCTTCTTCTTCTTCTTCTTCTTCGTCTTCTTCTTCTTCTCCTCTTCGTTCATCCTCGCTTGCGCATCCTTTTCTCTCGAACATACTACATATCACGCAGCGACAACCAACCAACCAACCAACCAACCAATCGAACGACCGACCGACCGATCGACCAACTAACCAACCAACCGACCAACCGACCGACCGACCGACCGACCGATCGACCGACCGACCGACCGACCTACCGGTGCTCGTTTTCGCTCGCTTGTTTTCGTCTCTCTACGGCTTCCTTTTTCTCGCGAGCTAAAGAAATCAGGTCAGTGGGACGCGAATGCACCACCACCACCAACCACATCGAGGTCTTCCAACCTCGACGAGACTTTATAATTTGCGTGCTCCTACCAATTACCAAACTTGAAATGCGATATACAAAGTGAGAAAATGTCGACGTTTTGGTTCGACGCAATCTGGAACGAAACTAAAAGTAATAGTAAAAGTAAGAGTGAGAGAGAAAGAGAGAAAGAGAAGGAGGGAGACAGAGAGAGAGAGAGAGAGAGAGAGAGAGAGAGAGAGAGAGAGAGGACTGGTGCGGAAGAAGATGAGAGTAGCCATTAATTAAGACGAGGATAACGACCTTTTGCCTTCGTTAACATGCCCGTAGGCGGTGTCCTAAGACAAGTTCCAAAAGACGAGTTCCAAACTAAGA
>NC_140817.1:5260000-5275000 GCF_050613455.1 Vespa mandarinia | reverse complement strand
CTTTTACTATACTTTCTCGTTACGGTTCTCTATCGAAAAACTCTTCAGAAGTTTGTACCTCTCTTCTTTTTTACTACCTATTTTTTTCCTTTTTTTTTTTTTTTTCACGTGATCATTAACATTATCTTCTTCATAAAATAGAATGAAAAATTCTTGAACCGTTGCTTTTCATGTTTTCTTTCATGAAACCCTCGTCAGAGAAGAAGAAATTTATTTAATTAATATCCATGAAATGTATTGATTATGGATAACAATTTTGCTAACTCTATCAATTGATATTGAACACAGCTTCATCCGTAATATGAAATTACTTAGAAACTCGTCTATTAGAAAATTGTAGACAAATCGATGAGAGGATTATGTACTTCCAAAAGGGCTTCATGAAAGGGCCACGCTCGTAATGTCAAATGATGCCAATTTATTACCCATCGTGACACGTGTCGATCTAAACCTCGCGCTTATAATAGTCTCTGAATCGCGTGAACACCCTCCATATAGTTCTCGTAGCTATTTCATACCTACAATAGAAATCGCCTGCAGTACACGACAAGGCACATAGTTGTAGTAGCTCTTGCATATCGTATTTCGCGTCATTCGTCATTGATATAGTCCTGACTTTTCTCTCATTATCATGGAAATTTCTCTTTTGATAAATTTTGTCAAGTGAGTTTATATTGTTCTATTGTATTATTTTAGGAAAAAAAAAAAAAAAAAAAAAAAAAGAAAGAAAGAAAAATATGATTCTAAGAAAAATATGTACCACCATGGATTATCGTGTATGTTTTACATTAATAATAATAAAATATTTGTGCTTCTAAAGTACTTCCTGTGCTTCTGCCTTCACCCCACATTGTGGAGTGACAAACAAGAGGGAGGTATATGTAAACATTACTTTGAGTGGGATCTCTTTGTATTCTTATAAATAAATAATCATGTGGATTGACGTGCGAAAAGAGCATATGTATTTGACAGCTAAACTTGTAAGTCGGTTGTCATTGAGTTAGAATGATAGAGATATTAACGTTCGATTAACGATAATGATCGAAATATTTTATTATGTATTACAAGTAATTCTTGTATTCTTACATACACATTAATATTAATTATACTACACGATTATATGTATATATATATATATATATAAATTAGAAGTATCTAAGAATAAAATGATTCAATGATTTAAAGAGTATTTGCCGAGTAATTATTCAATGATAGATGTCTCTGGAATTATAGGAATTAAACAATTTAAAGAGTATCTAGGGTATAATTTATCAATTATTATATAAATAAGAAATTACTATATAAATTGCGTGACATAATTATATCGTTACAGTATCATCGTCTACGAGTACACTGACACTATACACAGGCAATTAAAACAAGAACATGCATTCCAGTGCTGACCAATCGTACGTTTTATAACAGATTGAATGTATAGTCTATTGCTGTCAGAGTATAATATTTGATATTTTCTCGTGCGTCATGCAAATTGTTGGTTTCTTATTTAAATTAAATTGGAAAAATATAATCAAATTTGTGAATTAATAAGAAATATTAACGATCGACTAAAGTCCCACCTGTGGTAGGATATATTAGTCATACGATAAGGAATAACTATAGTCATGGAAATGAAAGTGTTGACTTCTTACACTATGGACTTAAGTCGCGATGGCACGTGTCACGGTCGGTGACGAAGTCACTCATGCATCTCTACAAATTGTATCACTCGAGACTATGATATTCGACAGATCATACATACGAATTTCATGTTATTGCTAGACATAGAGTTAAATCAATTGATAATATTAAATTCTTGTTGTACCGATACATTGAAAATAACAGATTCCTGTTTTACTGACATACAGATTACAGTAAATCCCTGTTTCGTCAGAACGTCGCTAATAGTAGATTCCTGTTCCACCAATATATCAGTAATTGTAGATCTTTTATTTTACCGACTAACAATAACAGTAGATTTCTGTCTTACCGTTAGTCGATAACAGTAAAAAATTATTTATGAACATACATACTATTACTAGCTAGCATATTAAAATTCTCATTATTGAATATATTTTACAGATCAGGATCTCAATATTACCAAAATAAATAAAATTCTTTAAAAAAACAGATTTCACAGATATGAATAATGTCTAATTATAGAAGAAAACTACAGTACTAACTTTGGTAGGGTTACTAATTAGCTTTGTGATACTACGTACTTAAGAGATAAAATAGATTCTTCTTTTATCGCAAAGTTGATGGACGAAATTCTTGTTTCTTCGAAATTTTCTTTTACTGACTGTCGTTAAAGTGAATTTTTTCGGTTCTATGCGATATTAAAGCAGATCTCTGTAATTCATCAGCAGGGAAAGTACATTTTTCTTTTGCCATAAGTTGCTAAGGAAAAATCTTCCTCGCCAACTGTCGTTAAAACAGGAATCCACTTTACCATAATATATATATATATTACTGTTTAGCATATTATACATTTCAATTCTGAATATATTTAGAGATTAATTAACAAATATAAACTTCTAATGAGAATAGTAGCTGGCTAATTTCATGAATGCAATTTCTATTCAAACTTCCGTCATTAATAAATCTAAAAATTCTATATTATCGACTTTTCGATGTTAACTAATTATCAACTGCTGCAGTAATAAATATCTTACCATTAGAAAACTTTCAACGATTTAATTATTAGCAGAATTTTAATAATTCTAATATATTACCCTCTAAAGGTACGCATAATGGCTGATAATTATCTTTTGATGACATTTTCCAAATATAGATCTTCATTTTTTATTGTACAAATTATAATCAGATATAATCATAAGCTGTTGATTTTTGTGGTTACCTATAACATTTACAATTTATATTTATAAACATTATCATTATTACTTAGGAGAGGTTTTCATCTTTTACGGTATAATGTATACGTACATCAAAGAATTTTCTTTTAGAATGTGAAGTCATTTGAAAATATCACACATTTTATCTAATCAAGTTAATTGATTTTGTACTGTTATTTCCCATTCAATGATTTAATTAGTAATAATTAATTAATTTGCTTTCAAACGGGAATTGTATTTTCTAAATATTCGTTGAACTTTCAACTTTCCAATTTGCATTTATACAGCACGTGAATGGGATTTACGTGTCACGAATGTAACTTTCCTGGTAATCGACCGACGGCGGGTGTAATAAAGCATTTAAAAAGCGAAACTCTGTGTGTATGGAATTTTGTGTATCCCAGTTCGAGAAATTACTTGTAAAAATGTTTTTAGAACGACTGCTAAAGTTAAAAGTGGACAATAATTAAAAACTAATATAAGGATTATAAAAATTTTTTTGCAAATGAATTTTATCTAAACGATAGATAAACGAAATTAAAATTAATAAATTTTCTTCAATTTGCTTTAAAGAAATTAACAAATGATTCTTATAACTGAAAACAATGAACCTTTCTAATAATCAAACTGACTTTAACGAATTCGATTACGAAGTTTCTTAGATGTACTATCATTAGAATTTTTTCACATTCAGGAACTTGAACGATACTCGAGTTAATAGCCTAGTACTTTCTTGAAGAACGCGATTAAACTTCTCGACTTGTTAAATACTTTCTTCGAGTTAGCCTCGTGACACGAATTAAAGCTAATTTCTTGAGAATTATACGAGATGCACGTTCGAACGTTTCACAATTTAACGAGCTTTATGTCTTTCTTTATCCATTAAGATCGTTAATCAACCCTAGTTTCATAATGGTTTATGCCAACAATGAATTCGTACGTAAATTCATGACCGATTTTGATGAATAAGGTTTCATTAAAAAAAAAAAAAAAAATAAAAATGAATAAAAAAAAAGTTTAAACGAAGAGATGACTTTCTTGAATTATTCCAAAAGTTTAATTCTCATTGAAAAAATCTTGTAAAATAATTGTATTCTTTTAAGAACGGATTATGTATAAAAATATAACACTTTTAAAAATTCCAAAAAGTCTATAATTATTAAAACAATGAATAACGTGAACGATAAGCTAATATAATAATTTTTTAATAATTATATTGTCCGTAATATGGTTCGGTTAAATGTGACGATTTTCAAGAAGCACATCATTTGTTATTTAGTTAAAAATCCTAAGAATATAGCAATAAAACTATATATTATAATAAATTCTTCCTTATTTGATGATTAGTAGAGAGCATTTTACTAGAATAAACTTTACGTTATATAATTTCACATATTTATTTCTTTATCTGATAGTTGATTGGCGCGTTTAGGCGATATAATCTGTATTAGATAGGACACAGAGTCGGTATTATTTTGTTTTATAACAAATGTATAAAAAGAAATATATAAAATTGCGATTAAAAACAAAATATTGTCGATTATTTTGTTCAAAAATAATAATTAGTGAATATATTATATATTATTTTTATAAAAATCAAAAGATTAATTCGTTTTCACATTATCTATATAAATTAGAACTTCCAACATTATGTCTTTTGCGGTTTCTTCTTTAGGATTATTTCATACTTTATATTATTACTATTACTACTATTACTATTGTAATTATTACTATAATAATAATAATAATAATAATAATAATAATAATAATAATAATAATAATAATAATAATAATAATAATAATAATAATAATAATAATAATAATAATAATAATAATAATATAATAATAATAAAATATAATGATAAGAAGAAGAGATAGAGACGAGGAAATAAATGTATTATTATTAATATTTTTATAAAAATTATTAAATATTTATATAAAATTAATATTTAATATATAAATATTCAATAATTATTATTTCTTTTAGAAAATATTTATACGACAAAATTATTTTTTTACGTTAAATAATCACTGTGAGAGGCACGTTACCATCAAAGAAAGGAGGTATTAATATCAGAGATTGAAAAGTAATTAGTTTATAGGCTATTAAATACTAATATCTACTCTAATCCATATTAATTCGATTGTTATGTTACGCATAGGAAAATGGTATAATCTATACAAAAGTTATATAAACTGATATGATAGGGCGATAGGTGCATGGCGGAGACAATATTTCCCCTCATGCGCTTTTAGTACATATTTTGTCCGTAATTGTCGCTACTGAAGTCACACGATGCTTCGAACGAAAGATGATGAACGGAACAACAGACTTAAGTCGAATCTATATCGTTCTTTGATATTAAAGAAAAGATAAAAAAGAACGAGCGTTGTACGTTAAATCGCGATGGTCATTTTGTAGGTCGATCGATGTAAGAACCATTTTCGCGTACACGTACGACGCAACATTAGAGAATAGTCCGCGAGTCATATAATACTATTTCTATTCTGTCGATCAAGAGGGGGGGGGAGGGGAATTGAAATGGCTTTACGTAATACAGGCTGTTTCAAAATTAATCCTATTTATTTGTAATGATACAAAAATTTATTAATTCGACACGCATCCGAAGCATATACAATTCAATTATAAGAGTATCCATCTTATAAATTTATTTTGAAAATTTTTTAACGTTTAATTTTTAATGTTCACTTTCAACCGACAAATTATGTAACAAAAGAAGCAATGACCAAAAAAGAAGGAACAAAAACTTGTTAGATACACCCCGTATAATCGAATGAGTCTGGTCGACTTAAAAAAAAAAAAGAAAAAAAAAAAGAAAAAATGTTCTCGTAATCGTACATATACATATATCTATCGACGATCAAAGTAATTTTAATTGTAACATGAAGAAATCGAATTATCATTTATGCGTGAAGATAATAGAGGCGAGACATTTGCAACAATTGGCTAATTCAATGGTAATAGTCAAATTGGGTAAGAAAAAGAAAAAAACTAATGTACAGGAAGGTACGGATTGTCCAATTTATAACGAGGTAAGGATTAATGAGATATATCATTTAATGAAATAATCCATATCGTGATATAATAAATATCCATAGTATTTTGTTTTCGATTTTATCGGGGACTTTGAAACATTCCTTTCTACGAGGATCACAATAGCCGTATACTTGAGAAACTATTTACGACAATTAAAGTTCTATGGAAGTACTATACTAGATGTCGAGGCAGTATGGGAACAACCAGGTATAAAGAATTATTACGTTTAATTAATATATTTCATTGTTTATTACATTTCAATTTTTCAAACAACATAAAGAAAAATAATTGTAAAATAACCTTCTAATGATATTTTGAAAAGCTTAACCCAACTTATATCGATTCAATAAGATCGAAAGTAATAAATAATGATGTTAGAGAATTGATTCAATATTCGATCGAAAGGAAAATGGATAAGACTTTTAACGCGTCCTTTTTAATAGATCATCAGTATCACCACAAATGGGCGATGCTCACCGATCCGAAAAGTTTATCGAGCGAAGCCAAAGGATACGTCAAGTGTAACATATCTGTAAAAGCAAGAGGTGAGAAAGTTCGAGTTTATCCGGAAACGGAGGGTGAGGATGATATAGAGAGGTAAGGAGATTAAATAATAATCAAAGTGTAATATATTATATAAATTTGAATCTGTGTTTTGAAGGGTCATAAAATAAAATAAAATAAAAAAAGAAAAGAAAAGAAAAGAAAAGAAAAGAAAAGAAAAAAAAATAAATAAATAAAAGATCTTACAAAACGATGATCATGAAGAAAAGTCGTAGAACTTTTTGTCAAACATTTTGAAGGAATATATAAGAGGCTCGTTGTTTTTTGTATCTCTTTTTTTTTTTTTTTGTTTTCGATCAAATTATACCTTCGACGTTTGATTATTGATTTTGATTTCAGCAATTTATTACTTCCTATTGGCGGCGAATCATTGCTTTTCACTCAACGAGCTCAATACATTTTTACCGTGTATCGTGCCGATGGTTTACCGAATATGACGAGTCTTTGTAGTTTCGGTGATACAGGAGGTATAAATCCTTACTTACAGATATCGTTTGCTGGAATGAAGGTATATATATATATATATGTATATATTACATCGTCAAATAAATGTTTACAATCATCTTACACGATTCTTGAATAAATACGATTATTATTATTAAGGGTACCACGAGAATTTTATGGCGAACGTGTACACCAAGGTTCAATGAGAGGATAATATTCAAAGAAATCTTTCCTTCCTTCTGTCGTCGGATTAAAATAACGATAAAACATCGAATCGATGGTTGTCGTACACGTACTATAGCAGCACGTTCCATTCACATTCGTCTAATTTCGAATTACGGAAAGTATGGTAAAAAAAAAAAAAAAAAAAAAAAAAAAAATTATTTAAATCTTTTATTGATAGAATACTTTTCCTTTAAGTACTTCTTTTCTTTTTCTTTTTTCTTTTTTTTTTTTAAGACAGCGTACTTTTCCAAAAGGTACCTGTTTTGTTAATTATAAATGAAATAGAAAATCGATGAAAGTGAATTTTCATCCGACAGGATTTTTGCCAACATACGGACCATCTTTTCTTCATTTCTATGGTTCAAATAGAGAGGAAAGGAACATCTGTTCGTTGTCGTCCCTTCCCTTTTATCGAGGAAGAGTGCTCTTATCTCTAAAAACCGAAATGGATGACCCCGAAACCTCATCCAAAATTGGCATTGAAACAGAACCGGCAGCTCCCATTATCGAAGTCGGTTAAAATTTTTCTTTCTCCTTCTCTCTTCTCTTTTTTCCTATTCTTTTTCTTTTTTCTTTTGTCTTCCTTTTCATTCTCTTTTTCGATTGTTTCAATACGATTGTTTTCATATTTTAATTTTTCTTTTCTTCTTATCAATAATTAATAATAATTATTTAATAAATTATAGACTATCGATCGATCTTTTCATTTTCAATATACGTGTTAGAAAACTTTCGAGAATATTGCAAAATTTGTTATAATAAAAAGTTTTTGAATCGTTTGGTCGATAAGGAAACTTTCGATATAATCGACAATTGGTCACGGTTGACATTCGATAAAAGTTAAATTAAAATTTCTTTGAACTAGTACATCTAAGGTACTTATTTAAAATAGAAACACCAATGAAAAGTTTATTATTAACTTTGTTGATAATTAAATTATATATTTTATAAGAAGGTCAGATCAACGGAAAGTTCTTAGAAAGTTAAATATAATGAAATATTAATGTCGATACCTTGGTTCGTTTAGAAATGACATAAAAGTTTCAACTTAGTGAAATTATTTTACATTCTCTTAGAAAAATTTATGGAAAGTCGAAGAATACATATTGTTTGGTATAGTCTACGACGTATGCATGATCGATCGACGTCGATTCGGAAAAAAATCAATAGTCTTTGAATTGAGTATTGGTAATGCCGGAAATCGTAGATTTTCACGTGATCAATGTGATCTAGAAAATGACAACGAGAACAACGCTAAAGACGAAGACGACAATGACTATACTCAAGGTTAGTTTAATCGTCATTCGAGAAGCTTACAATTCCATAAAGACATAAAAATGTGATTTTCTTGTAATATAATAGAACAGAGAACGGGCCTCATACCAAGGAAACGTAAAGATTTTCAAAGTCAAACTGTACGAAGAACAACAGGAACTTTTGACGGGAAATACAATTACTTGCCACTGGGATCTAAAAAGCCTTGCATCTATGTCAGATCTTGGTGGCCCAACTTCGAGCGTAGAATGTTCAACATTAACAATCTTCGTTTCATCGTTAATTTCCTCGTGAGTCATTATTTTTTTTTCTTTTTTTTTAATAAATTTAATAATGATAAAAATAAATAATAAAGATCTGGTTATAATCTTTTTTCTTTTATTTATTTATTTATTTATTTTTTTTTTTTTTTCATAATATCACAACAAATTCGAAATAGGTTTTCCTTGAACGTTTCGTCGAGTTCATTGAAATAACTCGTTCCGATATATATATATATATATATATATATATATATATATATATTTTTTTTTTCTTTTTTTTTTTCTTTTGCAATGTTTACGAATATTCACTTTCGAAAGGATAAATCGATTAACTCTCGAATGATCGAAAAAATCGGCCGATCTAAAAGTCAACGACGTTATTAAGATTCAATGAGTTGTTCTAATTCAATTTCAGGAGATGAAACTCAAAGAAGTCGGAACTTTAACTGCCATGAAAAATCCTAAAGCATATGAGATATACAATAAAGCTATTCGAACATTTAAGTACCATTGCCAGCATTATTTGCATACATTGGACGATGATCGATATTACGAGGAGATTAATGGTATGATCAAATTGGATCGACATCGAGCGAATCTATGCAGTAAGCAAATCGACGATATTCTCCGGAGAATCAAAATAGACGGTGAAATTCCTAACAACCATTACATCGAAATAGCCATGATGCACGCTTATCAATATTTGCGAGAATTACGGGGACTTTGCGAGGACGTAAGTAATTTATCATAATAAATATACTGACAATGATAAATAGAAGAAAAAAACAAAAAAAAAAAAAGAAAAAAACAAAAAAAAGAAAAATAAATAAAAAAAGAAGAATAAAAATATGGTAAAAAAAAAAAAGGGAAAAAATCAAAAAGAGAAATAAATTCACTGCGGGCAGGGGTGTGGTGGTGGTGGTGGTGGTGGTGGTGGGGGAGGGGGATATTCAGATTTTATAACTATTAAGAAAGTTATAATTACGTATAAGTTTTGACTGAAGTAGAACGATATCCGGAGACGATATAATCATCTCGGAAGATTAAATCGATAGTGAGAAATATAATTCGCTTCGAGAAGAGGTCGGTGAACTCAACGAGATGTAGAAATAGGTAGAGTAGAGCGACGGACGGGAAATTAGGCGACGAACTCGCTCGATTCGATTAGAACGAACGAGAGACGGTCAATGGTCTCTCTCTTTCGCCTTTTTGATATTTTCGTAGCCTGGACTAGCTCGAATCTCGTTTGGCCTCTGTCTCTCTCTCTCTCTCTCTCTCTCTCTCTTTCTGTTTCTGTCTTCCCCCTCTCTCTCTCTCTCTCTCTCTCTCTCTCTATCGAGATTAATCGAATTTCGTGCGGTTTGTCCGAGAGAATTCATCCGTCTCTTCTCTTCTATCTCTATTCTCTACTATGATTTATACATTTATTTGATTTAATTCTTTTTCTCTTTTTTCTTTCTTTTTTTTTTTTTTTTGTTTACCCTCTAAACTATCCTATCGGTTTTCATAAAACTAAAAATTCTAATTTCTTTTTTCGTTTCATGGATTATTTTACATGGACACAGCCGCAAGATGGTCTTCCACGTGTTTTCCTTTGGATGCTGGCAGGTTCGAAACGCGTTGCTTACGTCGAATTACCAGCCGAACGGATTATTTACTCTGAGGAGAGCCCAGAAAGAGGCGTGGAATGTGGACAATGTATTAACGTCTTCCCGAAGAATCCTAAGAATGATATGGAGTCAGAAGAAACGATCGATCTTTGTGCTTGCAAAATTGAACTTTTTATCTGGCTTGGTAACGCTAAGTTCATAGCCTCCTGTTGGAGCTCGATACCTCCAGGCTATATAATCTCGGACCGTGGGGAACCCATCGACGTCTTTCCAAAGTATTTTGAATATGATCGATCCTCGGTAAATATACTCTCCAACATTTAATCCTCTTTCTCTTCTTTTTTTTTTTTTTTTCTTTTTTTCTTTTTTTCTTTTGTCTTATTGTTAGTCAATTAACGAGTTAAGTGTATTTACTAAGTTATATATAAACAAAGTATTACCTAACGAAGTATTATATTTCAATATTAATTGAAATTGAATCATTAATTGAAAAATGGAATTTTTTAATGAATGGATAGAGAGAGAGAGAGAGAGAGAGAGAGAGAGAGAGAAATTAATATATATCATATAAATTATATAAGAATAAGAAAAAAGTAATGTCCCTTTAAAAAAAAATATATATATTTATATATATATATATATATATATATATATATATATATATATATAATTTTTTTAATTTTAATTTTTTAATATAAAACGAAATTATTCATTAACAAATTCTAATGTTCTTTATAAATGTCATCGATAATAATTATATAGAAATTATTTCATTTGATGTATATGATTATATCTTTTATTTGGTCAATTGACTTGCAAATTTACATTTAAAACATTAATTTCTTGATGGCTATTAAAAAATTCAAAACATTATCAATCCCAATATTTTCCAAATTAATTATTAAACGTATAAATGCTTGATTAATATCATTAAATTTTCTTCCATGTATTATTGTAATTGTAATAGCATACATAAATCATATAATTTTATATGAATGAAAATACGTGGATTAAGTATGTAATATAATATATATTGTAAACATCGATAATGCGGTATACGAATATTAATAACTGCAATAACACAACGAGGCTATTAGAAAATGCAACGAATCGTCTGCATTGCAGTCCTTTCAACTACGGGCACATATTTTTCAAGGACAATTCGACCCTGGTATGGATGCATCCGCATTGTTAGATCCGTTCGTAAATGTTACGTTTCTTGGGCACACTTTGACGACAAGTGTGAGTGAATGATAACTTTAAGTACATTGAAATTTAACATTGACATAATGCACAACGAATAAAATTAAAAATGAAACGAAAAGAAATCTTTTTATATCGATTCATTTTTAAATAATTACGAAAACAGGTCATACGTCAAAGTTTGGATCCGTTATGGGACGAAAGTTTGATATTTCCGATAGTTAAAATTCATGGGACTAAAGAATACATTAAAATTATGCCACCGAGAATAGTTCTACAGATCTTCGATCGGGACATCTGTGTGAGTTTCGAAAGTTAAACGATTTAAGTATGCATTAGAAAGTAGGAAAGACTGTTCGTGAACTTATTTATCGGACTAGCAGATACTTCGTTTTGAAGCTCCGTTCGATTTAAAGTAAAGACAGATGGATTTCTCTATTCGTTTCAAATTCCCTTTCGAATTTTTCTCTCACAAACCACAGGGTATGAAAGAGTTTTGCGGAAGGTGCATTGCCGTTCCATTAGTTAAACTCTCCACAGAAACTTACTCACCACCAGATTTCCTGCCGAAACTCGAATGGTACAGATTTCAATCGAGGAAGGATTATACCGGTTCCATTTTGGCTGCTTTCGAACTTGTCGAGGTAAACGAAGGAGAAGTTCTACCTAACAATAAGTTATATTATTATTCACATATACTTATATCTCACAAAGACAAATATAATAAGATATATATATATATATATATATATATATATATATATAAATATATGTGTCTGTGTGTATAATCTATGATATTTAGATGGAAGAAACGGATATGATTGATGTACGTTTGAAAGAAGAAAAATGCAACATACCACCGTATATTAGACCAAAAATGGCGAGTTACAGGATGGAGGTGATTTTTTGGGGAGTACGAGATATAAAAAATCTTCATTACGTACCTGTGTATAGACCAAGAATAGTAATTGAATGTGCCGGTGTGGTTATAAAGTCACAGGTCATGGAAAATGCTAAAGAATTTAATAATTTTGAGGATCCTCGTGTCATGGTGAATTTGGTAATAAATTTCTTTTTTTATAATATAATTTTCGTAATACCATCAACACATTCGTTACGTCTCTATAAAGAAAAAAATATCATCGCTAGAAGCGCTTTATATATATATATATATATATATATATATATATATTTTTTTTTTTATTGAATTGATACAATCGATGATACCAAACGATGTATCATGTCATAGAATCCGTCAATTGGTGTCGGCAACGAATGTGTTAAATGAAAAAAACTAAAAAGAAAAAAAAAAGATATATATATATATATATATATATATATATATATATATAACAATACTATCGTCATAACTTATAGAAAATGCAGAACATGATGAATAATTTTGTTCTGAGCTCGCATGTCATCCAGTCCGTCAAACGATGATCGATATTGGCCTCTCACGTCGCATACCTCGTTAACGAGTATTGCCGTCAAAAAAATACTACATGAAAAATATTTTCAACGTATATAATAGATGCAAAGAGTGACCTACGAAAAATGTCATTGGGGAAAATAATAGATACATGATACTTTGCTTATCGGGAAAATTTAACGAGCAGTTTTGTTCCATCTCGTTAAAAAAATCTCGAACAGCTGACGGAATACATATATATATATACATAAGTGTGTGTGTGTATTTGTTTGTTTGTGTGTATATATATATATATATATATATATATATTATATATCGATGAAATGGTATCAAAAGTAGGCCAATAAAGTCGATGATCATATATATCTATATATATATATATATATATATATATATATATATATATATATATATATATATATATCAATTGGAAAGTTCATTAATTTTTTTTTCGCCTAAGCGTCGAAATTTCATTTGATAATGTTTCAAGGAGATGCCAGAACTCAAGGAGTATTATCCGTGCATGACTATACGAGTATACGACTCACGTGGATTTGGATGCTTCAAATACGTTGGTATCAGTAATATTCCCACAGTCTATGTGTTTCTGGAACAATTAATAACTGAAGAAGATTATAGAGCACAAATATACGAAACGAAATCAGAACGAAGATTTCCTTGGAAAGCTATTACCGTTAAACAGCTACCGTGTAAGAGAGAAAGAGAAATAGAGAGAGAGAGAGAGAGAGAACGTCGCAACGGATAATCTAAATCGTTCAGGGGATAGAAATTCTAACAGAGTAAAGCCTTTGATCGCTTGCCAAGCTACCGTCTGGCTGCCATAGCAGAACCATGATTTTACGATGTTAACGTTCGAGAGCTATGTACGTACGTATGTACGTACGTACGTACGAGTAACAACGCTTCGAATCGTTCTCAGGAAAAAAGAGAGAGAGAGAGAGAGAGAGAGAGAGAGAGAGAGAGAGAGAGAGAGAGAGAGAGAGAGAGAGAGAGAGAGAGAGAGAGAGAGTAATAGAGAAAGAGAGAAAAAACCACACATATAAAAGACGCGACCCTCCGCGAAAATTTTCGTAGGATTTTCCATGAAAACGATTTTCGCTGAATCCTCAAATCACCGTACGAGAAACGATAAGAGATAAGAAAAGAAATTTTCTTTTTCTTCTTTTATTCTCGTAGAAACGATCGACTTAACGTATTTTCAAACGATTTGAAGAAATAAAAAGGAATGAAGGAAGATATATATATATATATATATATATATATATATATATTTATATATAAAATAAATATGATTTTGATGAAAATAAAAAAAGGAATATAAATAAATCTATGTTAGAATTTTTATCCCATCTTTTCAATGTACATTATTTAATTCCAACTATAATTCATATTGTTTCAATGATAACTCATATTCATTCGTAGATGTCTTATCTGATGATTCTATTCGAGAAGAACGTAAAGGTTTGATCGAATATAAAAAAACATCGAAGAATGGATTTCGTCGAAAAATTTTTTATCTCTTCGAACACGTGAAAAAGTTATTGAAATGGAAGAAGTTAATCAAAAAGAAAAAAACGAAAAAGTATGATACGATGATAATGGACGACAGTCTTGATTGGTGGAGCAAATATTTCGCTTCCATCGAGGTACGTATTATATCTCACTTTCTTTCTTCGAAAAATTATTTTTAATTATTTTATGCCTAATAACTAAACATTACTTTATATTTTAGATTTAACATTAATATAATTATCTTATTAACTATTCTAATATTTTATCAAAATTTTAAATAAAAGTTATCTGTTTCGCTTTTTTTTTTTGTAACAAACGCATATGCATAATAACCAATAAGTAATGTTGAAATTTTCAATATAAAAAAAAAAAAAAAAAAAAAAAAAAAAAAAATACTATACGGTATTATTTAGTTGTACGATGTCAAAAATTGTTTTCAATATCTACAAATAGTGTCTGTTATTCATTTAAAATATCCAAAACATTTTCAATAAAACACAAATGTATATATAAAGAAATAAAAACAATTAATTTTTAATTT
>NC_140817.1:5252500-5255000 GCF_050613455.1 Vespa mandarinia | reverse complement strand
CCCCAAGAACTTCCGCCGCCTAAGTAAGTCAAAAATATGCCAATGCACGTAATACGTTTCGAGAAAATAAAAAGAAAACGTAATTAATTTCTGTATAATTGTTTTTTTTTTCTCTTTTTTTTTTTTTTTTTTCTCTCTTGTCAAGGCGACCAGACACCTCTTATTCATGGTTTTTCAATCCATGGAAAGCTTTTCGTCACATCGTTTTCCGTTATTACAAATGGAAGATCCTATTATGCATAATATGCATTCTACTTGTGTTCCTAGTTGCAAGCGGATTATATGCTTTCCCGGGATATTTTGTTAAACGTCTTTTGGGAGCATGATTTTCTTAAATGAGTCGTTTAATTAACAACAAACAAACGAACTAACGAACTAACGAATTAAGGAACTAACGATCTGACCAAGTAATACATGACAATGTATTATCAAAAATATTAGATCGTTAGCAACAGTAGATAGAAAAGAATCGAAATTTCGCATAGGACTGTGAATCTATTCGACTCATAGAGACAGGTATTTACAGGGTATGCTATACGAGCTAGGAAAAGGGGCAAACGTGACGTAACGAAGAAATCAATAACTCACGGAGAGAGAAAGAGAGAGAGATAGAGAGAGGAGAGAGAGAGAGAGAGAGAGAGAGAGAGAGAGCTTTTATCGCGAGCCTTCGTTAGGTTCGACTACCGTATTTCCAAGAATTACGATCTATTAGAAATCTATCGTCGATATGTAGACCTTATCCTTTGTGATAAAAAAAGATCATACCTTTATCGTACATAAGTGAGCGTGAAATAGAGAAAATTCTACGATCCTCTTAAGATCCTCATATTTTTCTTTCGCGATAGCATAATATAACTCTTACTTATCGCCATAGGTGCTAATAATTTCAGAGTCCGATTAAAAGTGTCACCGCAAGTCACCGTACTTCCTTTGCGCAGCTTTACCTTATCAAGTATAAGAGAAAGAGAGAGAAAGAGAGAGAGAAAGAGAAAGAGAAAGAGAGAGAGAGAGAGAGAGAGAGAGAGAGAGAGAGAGTTCAGGAAAAGCTGAGAAAGTTTTCGAAAGGCGAAGTTAACGCTCGGTCACTGGCCCATGATCGTAGATACCACGAAAAGATAGAACATGCAAGGCATTAAAAGCGAATATATGTGTAAAATCTATGTGAGATTGTCCTACTGTATGTGTGTATGTGTGTGTGTGTGTGTGTGTGTACGTGTGTATGCATCGGTACCATTGCACGTACCAACGGCGATTTGTTGGATACATTCCCAAACTGCTTACCAGTCTACACGCTCGCGTGACTTTGTTAGAGCCACTCGCGAATAGTGGAACGCGATTGCGACATAGGGGGTAAAAGGGGTTCGAGTGTCGTGTCGAGACATAGGAAATGGGAGAACTAGAAGAAAGACGAAAGTGTGGAAACTATAGGAACTCCCGCCATCTATATAACAGTTTCGCCATCCATTAAAGCTGGCTGCTACTGGTGGTGCTCTACAGGAAAATAAACGAATTGAATTGTCTGGACGACATGTGGGAATCGTTCCCCCATTTTTTCCCTGTCTCCATACTTATCTCCCTCCCTTTCACAATCCCTTTCTCCTTTTTCTTTATTTTCTTTTTCTTTTCCTTCTTGAAGTGACTTGACATCAGTATCGGATGAACCCATTCCTTCTAAAGGGGTTTCTCTTTTCTTTCCGTTTTTGTCTTCTTCTTCTTCCTATTATTTTCTTTTCTTTCCTTTTTTGATTCCCTTCACTTCGATGTAATCACCGTTCAAACGATTTAATTGTTTGGTAAACTAGAAAATTCTTTCGGAACATTTGAGATCGTAACTTCTTTACTTTCCTATCCTTTTTGCAAAAAAAAAAAAAAAAAAAAATAAAAACAAAGAGAAAAAAGAAAGAAAGAAAACCTAAAAGCAAGAAAATAAATATTAGAAGCAAAGATGAGATAGGGAAAAAAAGGAAAAAAAGAAAGGGAAACGTGAGAAATCACTTAGATCGCGTTTAAACAACACGTGTAACCTGTCCCCAAAGGCAAAAGTCCTCTTTTAAAGTTTTAACAATTCGTAGGCCTAAATCTTGTTTAAGAAAGAGATAGACGTGAACTTTTTCTTGACCCAACACATAGGGACAAACGATCATGACGAGGGACAGTACGAGACTTGACATTTCCATTTTTCTTCCGTATATCGTCCTTTCAGGAGCGTTCGTTCATAAATCTTTTCGGCCGGTGTCGAAAGTTCTCGCGATTTCGAATCTATTGGGTACTGTTTGCCAAACAGTTGACTACTACCATTACCCCCTTCCTCGTCCTCCTCCTCCTCCTCCTCCTCCTCCTCCTCCTCCACCACCTCCTCCTCCTTCTTCAAACGTCACTTCTTCTTTTTCTTCCTCTTTTTTTTCCTCTCTCTACCTGCAGCACTCCCTTTGATTTTCTTCACTTTAGAAAATCTTTGTCTCCCTTGTGACTCGGCCAAGCTTTCTACGACACGTACTTT
>NC_140817.1:5212500-5250000 GCF_050613455.1 Vespa mandarinia | reverse complement strand
AACAAGCATCCTTCATAAAAATATTTTTACATTTATATAGATCGAGAATCATTATAGTTATTCGAATTCTAATGACGAATAACGAAAAGTAATTTCTTTTGGAAACAATGAAATTTAACGAGTAAAAGAGGCGAAGAGAGTACTCGTGCCTTCTTCTCGATAAAAATATAAAAGAGTTTTATGCTGATACGTTATAGCTATAACGTATATTAAAAAAAGAAATAGAGATAGAAATAGAAGAGATAGAGAGAGAGAGAGAGATGCACGAAAATATTTTATGATTATTCGAGAAATTTATCTCGACACTTTGCCGATTCGTTTCGTTCGAAATGTCCGAAGATCGTTCTCCTTCGTGATTTCAGATTCAGCAAAATAGATGAAAGTTAAGAATAGATATTTCTTTCATTCGATATCAGATACAATATCAATTCACGATGTTATAAAAACAATATTACCCCACGTAATCTATCGAAAAAAAATAATAATGATTTTGTAAGAATATGGTAAAAATGAAAATGTAACACGAATATTTATAAGATATCTTAAATGAGACGTTCACGTTATTATCGACGATTAATAAAATTTGACTATAAAATAAATTATCATAATTTTCTACGAATTCTATATCTTCTTTGTATGTTTTTTCTTTTTTTTTTCTTTTTTTTTTTTCCTTTTTATGGAAATTACTTGCACGTTCTGATATCATCTCATAATAAATACAATATCACACAATGAATTATTGTAAATATTAAGAAAGAGATCTCTAAAAAAGACATTGTTATAAATTGAGGGAATACTTATCGCCATATAATAACCAATAACATTGAACGTGTCAACGTAATGATAAATGACGATCGATCCTTTAAGGATCGACAAAATAAATCTCATCTTTTAACAATTGATTTCGTTAAAACGATTAATCATATGAAAAAAGTCGATCGATTTAAAAAGTACCATGATAAATTTTATCGTAAAGAGAGAGAGAGAGAAAGAGAGAAAAAAAGAGAGAGACGAAAGAGAAGGGAAAAAAAAGAAGAAGAAAATGAAGACGAAGATAAAGAAGACGAAGAAGACAAAGAAAGAAAAGGACATTCGATCGATGTAGTGCAAAGGTCCGTGTATCACCGACCGAACGTTAACCCGCTCGAACGATAGTACGGCGTCGTCGTCGTCGTCGTCGTTGTTGGTTGCTGCGTCGGCGCATTCGAGCGTCGCGACGCGGTCCGTGTCCGCGCGAGGGCGTCGCGACGTAACGAACGAACGAACGTAGGAAGGAACGAACCAACGAACGAGCGTACGAGAGAGCGTGCGAGCGAGTGAGCGAGCTAGCAAGCAAGTCGATGGGGAGTGAGAGAGGGAGAGGGGGGAGAGAGAAAGAGGGAGAGAGGGCAGAGAAAGAGAGAGAGAGAGAGAGAGAGAGAGAAAGAGAGAGAGAGAGAGAAAGAGAGAGATGGGAGCACGTTTCTACCCTCCGACGCTTTAGTCTGTCGTGGTGTGTCTCGTCGGCCGGCTCGTGCGATACCACGCGCGAACGCTCTCTTTTTCTCTCCCCCTCTCTCGCTCTCTCTCTCTCTCTCTCTTTCTTTCTCTCTCTCTCTCTCTCTCTCTCTCTCTTTCTCTCTCCCTCTCGTTCGCTCGTTCGCTCGTTCGCTCGCACGCTCGCTTCTCATTTCGTTTTTCGTCGTCGTCGAACCAACGAGAAATTTTTTTTCTCCCGATCCGATCGCGAAAGGAATACAAATCGATAAAATATTCGATTATTAAGGCGTCGTATTATTAAGTACGCGCTACGATCTGTTTATTATCATTTGCTTTTTTATATATATATATATATATACACATATATATACAAACAAATAAATAGAGAAATAAATAAGTAAATAAATAAACGAATAAGAAAACAAAAAAAAATATATATATATATATATTAAATACGTATAGAGTTCATAAGAGAAGAGAGGGATTGATAAAAAAAAGGAAAAGCGGATAAAAAGAAGAAGAAAAAGAAAAAGATAAAGATAAAGATAAAGATAAAGAAAAAAGAACAGGAGGAGGAGGAAAAAGAGGAGAAGAAGGAGAAGAAGAAGAAGAAGAAGGGAGTAGAGGAAGCGGAGAGTGCGTAGGTAGTTTTAGGTGTAGTCCGTAGTAATTAGTAGTAGTAGTTTGTAGTAATCGGGGAGTACGCGGGACGGTAGGGCGGTTGGGCGCGCGCGCGCGCGCGCAACCCCCGAAAGAAAGGAAAAGTTCGCGCGCCAACGCATACGTCGTCATCAAAGTTACCCTCGTGCTCGTCGTCTTCACTTGTGGACTCGTCGTCGTCGTCGTCGTCGTCGTCTTTGCCGTCGTTGTCGTCTACGTCGTCGTCGTCATCTACGTCGTCGTCGTTGTTGTTGTTGTTGTTTTGTTGTTACTGTCTGAAAAAGAAGGAAAATAAAAAATAGAAGAAAGAAAGAAAGAAAGAAAGAAAGAAAGGAAGGATATAAAGAAATATAAGCTGCAAGAAAGAGAAGAAAACGTAATCGGCGGTGGTGGTTAAAAGCGATCAAACAAGGGAGGTTAAACGCGCGCGTACTCGTATATAGTCGTGTGCACGAGGAGGAAGAAGTGTTGGAGGGGATTGGTAGACGTGTTGGTAAAGAAGGAGAAAGAGTAAGGAGGAAGAAGAAGAAGAAGAAGGAATAGGAAGAGGAGTAGGAGGAGGAAGAGTAGGGGGTGAACGAACGAAGTGTAGTTGCCGCAGGTCAGGGAAGAAAATTTCGTCGGACGATAAAAGATCTTACGAAGAAACGAAGGAAAGAGGAAAAGTAGGAAATAGTGTAGGAGCTAAGAGGGTGGGTAGAAGTGGTGAAGGTGTTGGAAAAGGGATTAAAGGGTGGTCAGGAAAAAAAAGAAAGAAAAAAAAAAAAAGAAGAAGAAGAAGAAAAGGACGAAAAGGAGAAGAAGGAGAAGAAGAAGAAGGTGTAGAGGAAGGTGGAAGAGGAGAAAGACGAGAAGGAGAAAGAGATACGGAGAAGGGGAATGCTTGGCAAGAAAAATAGTTTAGCCGATGGACGAGCTCCGCAGTAGTCGTCGTCGTCGTCGTGGCTGCACGCTACCGTCTCGTTACGGAGGGACGCTGAGGTAAGAGTTCAACGAACGCCGACAATGCTCATGCTCGACAGACTCGCGGCTAGCGCGTGCTTCGACGACATGCAGGTAGAGAAAAGCAAGAGCGGGAAGAAGAGGGCATGAAAAAACAGAGAGAGAGAGAGAGAGAGAGAGAGAGAGGGAAAGAGAAGTAGATAGGAAAAGGCCTTCGGTTCCTGGGTGAACGTCCTCTCGTTTGCGAACTTCGTTTTCGTTTCTCTCTCTCTCTCTCTCTCTCTCCCTCTCTCTTTTACTCTTTTCTTCTCGTTCGATGCTTTCGATATCGCGCGTGAAAGCTCGTCGAAGCTCGATAAGAAAGAAAGACGAAAGATAAAAAAAAAAAAAAAAAAAAGAAAGAGAAATTACGAATAAGAAAAATCAATCATCAGGGGGGAAAAAAAATGTGAATGAAACACCTTTGTGTTAAAATTACTATGTGATTTAGAAGGGTTAAATAGAGATCAAGAGAGTAACACGTCAAAGTTTTTCCACCGATTATAGGACACGTGTGTTGGGTGCTGTTATTTCTTTCTCTCTCCTCTATCTCTCTCTCGGTCTCTTTTTGTTTTTCTATCTCTTGATAAAGTGACGATGAAAAAAAAAGAAAAAAAAAGAAAAAGAAAAAAAAAAGGCAAAAAAAAAAAGAAGAAAAAAAAACAGAAAAAGAGAAAAAACGAAAAAACGAAAGGGAAAAAAAGGAAAAAGAAATAGCGACAACTATGTTTATTATACTCGTTTATGCATCGAGAATGTGACTCTCGTGTGCCGTCGGCTTTCGAGTCGATAAGAGAGCGTAGACCATACGATCGAACGTTTGAATCTCCGGCATAGCCTTTTCTCTATATAACCGAGATTCAAACAGTGTTTTTTCTATGCCAATAGAAAAAGAAAGTAACGCATATATCCGGTTCGATTATACAATCGTCAAATTATGCAAAGTTTATCTAATATCGATGAGAGGAATTCTCTATCTTCTTTCCTCCCTTTAACGAACTCTTTTCTCTCTCTCTCTCTCTCTCTTTATCTCTCTCTCTCTCTCTCTCTCTTTCTCTCTCTCTCTCTCTCTTTCTCTCTCTCTCTCATCTCGTATTCTCTTTCATTAATTTTTAAGCAATGTTATTTCTATAAACTTCGCTTTTTCTTTTCCTTTTTTCCCCTTTCTTCTTTCCTTTTTCCTTCCAGCTAGCTAAAAGCGAGAACTTATCGTGTACCAACGGCAAATGTAAAGACGTCTAACCTTGACGTTTATATAAACGTTCCATCCCCCCTCCCTCCTTCGTGCGTTCCTTGCCTCCTCCTATCGATCGTTCATTTTTACATTATCATATAAGCGAAACGTATCAACGCTAGTAGTATACCATATACACACATGTAAAAACATTTTGTGTCCTTTAATAAACGTTCATCTTCAAAATGACATTTACGTTCGGTTTTTTTTTCTTCTTTTCTTTTTTTTTTTTTTTTTTTTTTTTTTTTTTTATTAGATACGTACGTATATGTATATAACTATGTATGCGGTATCGCGAATAGAAAATACGACAGGAAAGGAATGATCAAACCAGGAAGGATATTTAAAAGCGATCTCTCTCTTTTCTCTCTCTCTCTCTCTCTCTCTCTCGTGACACCTTTTCTTTCGTGACACCTTTTCTTTTTTTTCTTTTATCTCCCCAAGTTTTTCCTTGACTTTTTCCGCTTATATAAACATACATTTAAGTGAACGTATAACATGGGAGGAAAACTAGACCGCTTATCTCGCGACCGAACAAAATTACCGATCGATCGATCATCGTTAACCGTTTGCTCCTAAATGCAGCTATGCTTTCGTCATCATTCGTCGTTTGCATTCACGCACCGTCAGAGGTAGTATTTCCTCCTAGTTCCTGTAAAGCGAATATCGACGAGTTAATTACGGACTACTGCGAAACATCCGTTCGTTTCCTCTGACTCGCAAAACTGATTGTACACGTTCTTCGAAACGAAGTAACTTACTTATTTGTTTGTTTGTTTGTTTGTTTGTTCCTTTATTCGTTCGTTCGTTCATTCATTCATTTTATTTATTTATTTATTAATTTATTTATTACTTTATTTCTATCTTTTCTTTTTCTTTCGATTAAATTTCGTAATGCACGTTATTCGTTTTAAATCAAATTACCCGTTTCAAATTTCGTTTCAAATGAACAGCTGATCGTTTATTGACAGTCTATCATTGCCCATACCTATCCAACCGAATCACGCGAAGTTTCGAGATAAGGACTCAATAATGAAACGTTTCTCGAGATAAAGTGTTAGACAAAGAGATAGAGAGAGAGAGGGAGAGAGAGAGAGAGAGAGAGAGAGAGAGAGAAAAAGCAAAAGAAATAAAAAAAAAATGAAGAAGAAGAAGAAAAGAGAAAGGGAAAAGTAAAAAGACAGATAAGTAAAACGAATGAGGTTTCTACCCTTACCGAAGTGACGCTCCCCTATCGAAGGGTGTCTCCTTACTAGCGAGGAGACAAATGGAAGGGATTTAAGGAGCGACTATAAAAAAAAAAAAAAAAAAAAAAGAAACAAAAAAATTTCCAGGTAATATACGCATACGCGAATAAGAAAACAGATTGAAAATTCAGTCGAAATAAAAGATCGTACGTGACGGTCTCGTTCGTTTGTCTTTTTAGTTTAACGCGTTGAATGTCGTTATGGCCCACACACATCGTACTTTTCATTCAGGAAACGTAATTATTTTATGTAAAACGAAACGTGAATGTAAAATGATCGCTCTCATAATATCGTCAACCGATGAATAATTATCATTTATAATGCAACTTTCATTATAATAATTATATGTTTTGTATTTACGAAGAATACTAAATGAATTGTATTATCACACCTATCTCTCTGTACACTAATGATTTCTTTTTCTTTTGCTTTTTTTTTTTGTCACTTGTATAAATATTATGATTCACCAAAGTTTTTCGTCTTCCCTTATCCTTTCTTATTTTTCTTTATTTATTTATTTCTTTTTTTTTTTTTTTTTCTTTATAAACGTTTATAATGAATGCAATAATCGTGGGTCATCCATGCTTAGGAGGCTTGAACGATAAAAAATAAAAGATAAAAAAAAAAAAGAAAAAAAAGGAGAAAAGAAAAAAAAAGAAAAAAAGAAAAAAAAAGAAAGTCAAGTTGAAAATAACCCGGCACATCCAACGCATTAAAGGAAAAAGCGTGGAACTCGTTATACGCCCCGAGACAAGAACTCATGTTCGATGCACCCGCGTCGATGAACCGGAGAGACAGACTAAAAAAAAAAAAAAAGAAAAAAAAAACATAGAGGAAAAGTGGAAAAAAGAAAAATAATAGAGACGAAAGGAGAGAGAGAGAGAGAGAGAGAGAGAGAGAGAGAGAGAGAGAGAGAAAGAGAGAGAGAGAGAAAGAGAATAAAAGCTTGCTAGTGCTAGACGAGACGAGACACTGACCGATATTTGAGAGAAAACTACTCCGAAAGAAGTCTCCGACTTCGACTTGTGTTCCTCTTTTCACGTTACAGCCATCCGAATCCGTCGAAAAAGAGAAAAGGAAAGAGAGAAGAGAGAAAAAAAAAAAAAAAAAAAAAGCAAATAAGCAGAAAAGGAGGAAAAGACATTCTTTTGGCTTCTCTTGTCTTCCACCTTTCATTTCGCGTATTTCTTCTTCCTAGAAAACTTTCTTCTACCCTCTCACGAATTCTCGTTTTCTCAACATCTGCCATTTCCACGAACTTATTTCCTTTTTCTGTTTCCCTTCTCTTATATATATATATATATCCCCTATGCATTTTTATTTCACAATACTGTACTCTATTCCATCACCATGTAAGTAAGTACTTAAATATATCTTTCTCCATAGAATTGACTCCCTCGCGAACACATATCTATTTAAAATTACAACTATCATTTCTTATGTATTATACACATGTACGTTAGTTCATCTAACAAGATAATATATATATATATATATATATATATATATATATATATATACATATATCTTTCAACCTTTAATCCCTTATCTTCTATCTCGTTCAACCACTTTGCACCCGTTACCCTTTGTCCTATTTCCTTGGACCCTCTTTTGCCAGTCTCTCGGCTGCGCAAAATTGAATTTCGCGGGAGATATACGAAAAGAGAAGAGAAGAGATGAGAAGAAAGAAGAAGAGAGAAAGAAGGCATTGTCGCAAATAAAAGTATATGCTCTCTCTCTCTCTCTCTCTCTCTTTTTTTTCTTTCTTTTTCAGAGTCTCTCATCGTCGTTGCTTTTGATACGCGCGCGAAAGAGAGACAGAAAGAGAGACAGAAAGAGAGAGAGAGAGAGAGAGAGAGAGAGAGAGAGAGAGAGAGAGAGAGAGACAGCCCGGTCGATTTATTTTTACCGCTGGTGGAACCGGCATTGCACCAAAAGAGTTTTTTGTTCCCCCGTGAAAAGTGCGGCGTGAGGAAAGGGATAGAAAAAGTGGCGTTGCTTCTGCATCCCGCGCTCGTTCTAAATGAGCATAAATGAAAAAAGAATAAAAAAAAATATTTTTAAATTAAAAAAAGAAAAAAAAAGAGAGAGAAAGAAAAAAAATAATGGAAAAAAAAAAAGGGAGAAAATTCTTTTCGCGCTTGTAAGGCTAGTCGAAAGTGGCTTTGCACTGCTTATACACTCTAGGGAAGAAAAAAAATTAAACGAGACTATATATATATATATATATATATGTGTGTGTGTGTGTGTGTGTGTGTGTGTGTGTGTCATATATATAAACCAAAAAAAGGAAAAAAAACCAAGTTAGAAAAAAAAAAAATATATATATATATATATATATATGTATATATACATATACATATATATATATATATATATATATATATATGTATATATACATATACATACATATGTACATTAAATGGAGAGAACAAAATATTTCGTCGCCTTTCATCTCCTTTAATTTGTTCATTCATTTTTTCTTTTCATTTTTTTTTTTTTTTTTTTTTTTTTTTTTTTTTTATATTTTTTCATTTTTATTTTTTACTTCTATATAATTACGTTGTAACCGATTCTTCCTAAGAGCGGGATCGAAAGCTTTTTTATTTTTTATGACATTTCGCGAGAGCACGTGGCACGACTTGAGAAAAATTAACGACCGTTTCGAGTCAGAAATAATGCCGTCCGTTCGAAAATTTACGAGCAGTACCGTAAATTATTCTGATCGATGCACCGCCACCATTTCCACCGTAGCGATACGCGCGCATACTTGCCCATGTAAATTATGCACCCTCCTCTCCTTCTCTTTCCCTCTCTCTCTCTCTCTTTCTCTCTGTCTCTCTCTATCTCTATCTATCTTTCGCTTTCTCATAAAATCGCTACACAGCGATGGTGGTCTTCTGTAGAATTGACTCGAGAATGCTCGAGTTTCCTGGTTGGTAACGTGTGTACGGATAATTGGATGTCGAGAGTCGCCGAAGGAATGGAAGACATTCTGATGTAAATGGGACTGATTTTCCTGTTGCTCTGTTACTACTTTACCTCCGTCATACTCCTTCTCCACCCACATCCCAATGTACGTATCGTTTGAATATTATCTCTTGGATTAATGAAACGAGACTTATGTTTCTCTTTTCTTAAACGAAATCGTCGATCGATCGCCGTCAATTTGATAAAACTGTTTATAGGGTCTATCGTTTATTATTAAAGAGAATTTTAACAATAGACACGGATTGGATAAATCACGAAAAAATGCGAGCGAATTTATCAATTAAACTTTTTTTTTTGTTTTTTTTTGTTTTTTTTTTTTTTTTTTCTCGTAACTGAGAATTAAATTATCCATGGAGAATTTTTTATTCATTTAGAATACGATTTTTTTTTTAATAAACACATTTTCTCTACTCTCGAGATACAAGAAATAAAGAAATAATGCTTTTTATTTTCTTCTATTTATTCGAACGAGTTTATTCTTTCTTTTTCTTTCTTTCTTTCTTTCTTTCTTTTTTGTTTTTTCCTTTTTTCTTTTTAAACACTTCGCCGATATTTCAAATAAATTTTTAATCATTACTTGTAATATAACCGTACGTAATATAATTGACGGCACTCTCGATACTTGTTTATTTATATCGATTAAAATATTCATGTATTTATATCGATCTAAATATATTTTATGGTATAATGATCGTTTACATAATTTAATGAAATACTTGGCAATTAATTTAATGAAGACATTGAAGAAATAAATAGAATTGCGTAGGAAATAAAAAAAGAAAAAGAAAAAAAAAAAAAAAAAAAAAAAAAAATTCTCCCTTTTGTACTTGCTCTTGTTATTTTCTTTTGATCCCCCATCAAATTTCTTTCCTTTTTTCTGTTTTTTTTTCTTTTCTTCTAATTCTTTTCAAAATTTCCTATTTAATCGAATCATTATTAAAGTTCAATCAGAGAGAATCAAAAAAAAAAAAAAAAAAAAAAAAAAAGATAGACCATACAAGTTAATTTAGATTTCGAGAAATAAATGTCAATAAATGCCTATAAAACCGTCCATTAATGTTTTGAGATACTCGAACGAATTCAATCACGATTACTTTCTTCACGCTTTACCTCGTTAAACAAATCGATAAATCTTTAACGAATTTATAAATAAGTAAAATGGAATCGTAAAATGAAGTGCTATTTTCACGACATTTTCAAAGTACATCGTTTCAATAATGATTATAAGATGGCAACAGGTATCACGCGCACGTTTGCATTCACTCATATACATATACACATACATACACACATACATATATTTAAGCTATTTCTGAAAGTACAAAGAACTTCTTGCCCGTTTTATATTCATCCATTAGATGACGGTCAAAGAATTTCTCTTTTCAAGGTTCCTTGACAAAGTTCCACGTCGCGTTGGTTGGTTGGAACGCAACGATGTGGAAATTAATGTTTTCGTAGCTAACATCGACTCGCTGTCATTTTTATTATCTCTCTTTTTCTCTACGCCGTTTCATAAACTAATTTTCTTCCAAATCTTGCCTCGAGAACTACTTCATCATTGACACTATAAGAAAAGAAAAATAAAACAATAGTAAAATAAATTTTGCAATAGACATTATTACATTAATACGTTCCGTGCCAAGTCATTATTGCCTGACTTGTCGTTCAGACCATATGATATTTTGACTAAAGAAAAAGAATGACTGCGTGTACCACCGGTGGTACACGTGGCCTGAAGATCGTTTAACGTGTACCACCGGTGATACACATGGAACGTGTTAAAAGGAACATTAATTAAGATATTTCGAATGTACATTTATCTAAAATTATATTATATCTATTATTTATTACTTTACGATAACTAATACGAATTCACAAATGAAACTATCTTTTGTTAATTACAAATACGAATGTAAGATATATATATATCTTATGTATATATATATATATATATATATATATATATTAACTCTAACAATTGTAGACATTACAAAGTTTCAACAACTTCAATATTGCATTAAGAATGCCACTTAGGCTGTAAGAGAAGCCTATAATAAGATCAAGAAACTAGAACAATGTACGGACGAGCGAGACGTAAAGATACTTAATGCAACCGAATGGACCGAAATATGAGGTTATTGCGTTACGCGTTCTCTCACCTAACCGAGATAGGGGAATAATAGGAAGCGATGTGTGCGTCGTTCGTTGGCTGTTCGATAACTAGGTGAAAAAAGATCACAACATCCCATCGTAATTTACATCGTTTCTATCTCTAATCTCTCTGTCTCTTTCCGTCTCTCTCTCTCTCTCTCTCTCTCTCTCTCTCTCTCTCTTTCATGATTATTGATCGAACTGGACATTCAGGAATATTAAACGCGTATAGAATTTCACATAATCTATAAATTAAATTCGATATAATTGATGATCATTTCGTAAGCATTTAATAGAACATAAATTTTTGTTTTATGTTATATATTAAAATCGATTCTTGAAATCATTTTGTGTTTTCAATGCGAAAAACGTTGTTACAATGGGACGATAAAGTTTTATCGTTTTAAGAAAATGGAAGAAGAAAAAAAAAAAAAAAAAAAAGAAAAGAAAAAGCAAGGAAAAAGAAGAAATATCTCACACGCACACATATCAAACCTATATTTTTCTCGGTAGTACTTCGCCCTTTCTTTCATTCATTATTCACGTCGTGTCGAATCGATCGTTCCTTACTTCGCGTTGAAATACTATGAAAAAAAAAAAGACGAATATAAAGCCGGCACCACTTTTTTTCCTCCAACCTGTGCCAATACTACCGTTGAGAGCGATAAGAAAAGTGCGATAATTATGCAATTTATTTTTACTTCGTCAGAAAGTCACCGTTTTAATTTAAGATACTAATTAACTCTTTGTGCATCTCTATATTTAAAACGATTATTAACATGTTTCTCGCAGCGCATATATATATATATATATACATAAAAAAAAAAAAAGGAAAAAAGAAAGAAAAAAACTTCAGTCGATGAAGGATGAGAAGATGAAGGAAATAAAAAAGAAAAAAAGAAAGAAAAAAACTTCAGTCGATGAGGGATGAGAAGAAGAAGGAAATAAAAAAGAAGAAAAGAAAAAAGAAAAGAAGAAAAAGAAAAAGAAATAAAAATAATTCATTAGCATTAATCGAATATAGACCGCACATAAAAGAACCACTAAAAACGACTTCCTCTCAACATCCTAATCCACGAAGCGTACTCATAAAACGCATTTAGAACACTATCTTCAATTCTCCTGGCGCTAAGCTTATAAATACATCGTAGACTATAAACAAACGTTCGAAATCGAAATGTCAAGTTCAGCTGTATGAAACACAGTGACCTTTCGATCGTATATTTTGTAATATACTCCCACAAATTTTTTTCACATTTTTTTTCTTTTTTTTTTTTTTTTTTTTTCTATTAGTTATAGTACCATCGACGTATAAAAAGATTATCCAGCCATTTATTATTTCCAAAGCTATTTTAAATATCAAGCAATATGTAAAAATTTAACTAATCGTCAAGAGACACGACATATACTTATGTATATGTATGTGAATATATATGTGAGATTAAAGTAGGAATGGAGTTAACTTTAATGGGACATTTACAAGGATAATACGTATCGACAATCTTTCATGACAATCTCTCTTACGACAAAGACGTAAGTTTCGAATGTAAAACGCGTCCCTTTTAAAGGAAAAAAGGTCACGCCTGACGTTAAGTGCAATTGTATACTTATATATCTTTATACTTTATGTAGACACATAAGAAGAAGTTAAATACGAAGAGTTTCGAATAATTTCTAAATTATACTTTAGATGAAAAATGGTTATAATAATTGTCGTTTTTTTTTTATCACTTTATCATTATAAAAAAAAGAAAAAAAAAAAAAAGAAATAAATAAATAAATAAATAAATATTACATACATATGGATACATTTTCTTTCAACATTTAATATAAAAATATATAAGCTCTTTCAAAATATTTATCACTTTAATACGCAAATTTTTCTGGGATACTAACATGAAGCACACTATTGTTAAAAATATCGGAAAGACGAAACGTAATTTTACCGATGCAAATTATTTTATAAAACTTTGATATAAAGCAATTCTTCGTATATATATATATATAAAAAAAAAAAAAGAGAGAGAGAGAGAAAAAAGAAAAATAATTTCAAAATTATTCAAAGAGTTTTGCACAGATTTACACATATGTGTAAACGATACGATGAATACATATATATATGTACATACACATTTACTTCTATCCGATGAAATGCAAAAAACAATGTATAGATTCTCGTTATATAGTTACTATATAAATCGAATGACAGTCACACACACACACACACACACACATATATATATATATATATATATATATATATATAGTCGAAATTTAAATGGGTTTCTTCGTTTCTTTTTTTTTTCCTTTTCCTTTTTTTTTTTTTTTTTTTTTTTTAACACGATAGCGTGATACGACTCTGTGCGGTTTAGTTTGGCGCTGGTTGATGCAGAACGCGCGCTTTACCGCATCGCTTCGTTAGCAGGAAACACGACTACTACTCACTGAAACGTTTCTGCTAATGCATACTTGTCGACGAGTTACTGCAGTTTAGTTACACGTTTGACAATGTCAAATAGATCATACAGAAATTGTATTCCACGATGGCTTTCCCCATTAAATTTATTTCCATTTATAATAATAATAATAATAATAATAATAATAATAATAATAATAATAATAATAATAATAATAATAATAATAATAATAATAATAATAATAATAATAATAATAATAATAATAATAATAATAATAATAATAATAATAATAATAATAATAATATAACGATAATTTTCAATCGTTCGTTTATTATTCTTTCGAATTTTTGTCCGAACTCGAAAAACATTTATTATTATTATTAAAATCTTTGTATGACAAAGCGTCTGATTTTTTTTTCTTTTTTCTTTGTCTATTTCCGACAAGAGAACGGCGAAAGAAAAATTTTTCATGGAAAGAGAAAAAGAAAAAGAAAAAGAAAAAGAAAAAGAAAAAGAAAAAGAAAAAGAAGAAAAAACAAAAGAAAGAGAAAGGAGAAAAAGAGAAAAGTTCGATAAAATGAAAAATCTATTAGGCGCATATGATGTAATAAAATTCCGTTTAGAAGGACGGTTCTCGACTGACACCGTAACGTAAGAATGTCGTGCGATATCGGGCCATATCGGAAACGGTATACGGTCACATAGACCATCCATTTTATATCCGATCGATTGGATTATGTCCCAAGGTTTGATCGAGCGTGCTCGCTTTAGTCCGGCTTTTTCTTTTTTCTTTTTTTTTTTTTTTTCTTTTTTCTTTCCTTTTTTTTTACATATTTTTTCATCTTCCTTAAGATGGATAATATGGAAAAAGAAATATCGTTTATTCTACGAGCTGCGGACACAAACGTTGATATTTTATCGATAAAAATAAAAACAAAAGAAGTAAAAAAGAAAAAAAAAAAAAAAAAAAAAAAAAAGAGGACCTTATTTATTATCTCTTTCTCTCTCTCTCTCTCTCTCTCTCTCTCTCTCTCTCTCTCTCTCTCTCTCTTTTTGTCTCTCGCATTGTCTCTCTGTGGGTATATACGTATTTGACAAAAGAATAGGCATGGGAAAATGCATTGCTATATATCGTCGTCTTAATCTTGAAAATCACGTTCGAATTTAATGACGTCATTCGGCACGTGCCACTTTGCATAAACCCAAGTTCCTTACGAAAGTATATAAACATATAAGCAACGATCCGATTAAATCTCTTCGACAAATATATATATATATATATATGACTGTATGTATGTATATGTATACATATTATATATATATATGTCTGTATGTACATATATATATATATATATATATATATATATATTTACCGAATAGGAGAATTTCGATCGATGATCAAGCTACGATCCTCCTACATCGTCGAGTATACGTTTCTTCAACGCCTTTGGCCTCACGAGTGCCACCGTCTCGATATGCCTAACGTAAATAAACGAAAAAGAGTATGCTGAGGTGATTTTTCTTGGCTCCTTGCCGAATCACCAATCTCGTATCCGTTGACGAGATAAAAGCAAGAAGCAACGTATGCTTCAGAAATTTTCTTTCGTCGTTCAACGACTTAAACACAAAGTCGTTCGAATCTTTTTATTTACTAGAAAAAGATTATTCGAGAAAGAGAAGTAAATGGATTATCATTACTAATACTTTTACTCGTCATCATAATTACATATTTTTTTTCTTTTTTTTTTTTTTTTTTTTTACAACGATACGATAACATTTATTATGTTAACGTAATCGTATAAATTATACTTTCGATTCGATGATACTACTTTTTATACGGTAGCTGCATAACGTGCAAAACAAAAAAGAAAAAAAAAGAAAAAGAAAGTAAAAAAGGATGAAAGAAAAAGAAAAAAATGAAAACAGAAATCGTATAAACAAAGTCGTATAAAAATTGACTTACAAACTGTATGAAACTTATATTAAACTAACGTAAAATTGCATAATAAAAAAAAAAAAAAAAACAAAAAGAAAACAAAAAAGAAAAATGTAATTTAGAATATAGAAATGTAATTCATTCGAAATATTTTATTTGATAAACGCATAAAAGAGAAATTAAAATGTGTTGAGTAAAATGAAAAATTAAAAAGAATACGTATATATATATATATATATATATATATATATATATTCTTTCAAAAAAAAAAAAAAAAATACATACGATTTCCGTGATATTTTTTGCGAATTAATTAACGTGTACTTCTGCGATCCGAGTGCAAAAAGAGTAAGTGAAACGTATTAAAAAAAAAAAAAAAAAAAAAAAATATTACGTAAAAGTATAAAATAAGTTTTGTAAGTTCATTGCATTTTTCTAATTTCATCATACTTTCGTTATACCCTAAATAATATTTCAAACGAATGATTGATAATTTACAAATCGATTGATAAATTTATCTTTTGAATTAGATTCGATCGTATCGATTATAAAATATACCTGTGTTAGCAACGCATTATCGAATCAATGTTCATTTAAATATTCAACGATATCACCTAACTTCGTCGTCTAACGACGACTAACTCGATGGTAAAGAGAAGAAACGTCGATAAAAATACACGCCCAGACGTACATACCCAGTTACGATTTATTTTATTAAAAGTTTTAATTATAATCGTGCGTACGTAATACGTATGTGTGTACGTGTAAATTATCCACGTGACTACTTAAACATTATATTACATTATTTGTCTATAATTAATTTAAACAAATGCAATATAATACCGATGGCATTCAATTTGTTTCGATAGCTTTTTATCCATGATAAGCAATAATTGCAATTATAATTTATCAGAAATTGATATTTCAAAAAGGGTCATGAATGAAGAAAGGAAGCTATTTTTCACGACCTTTTTCTTCCTTTTTTTTTCTTTTTTTTTTAATTGCATTTAAATTGGCTAAATAAAATTTGGAATATAAACGAACGAAACCGCTTTTTTTCGCTTTGTTATCAGCAACAATACCACATAAAAAAAATTTTCGTATTCGTATTACCTTTTGAGATCATTGAATAGTTATAAAACACAATTTCAATGTTCGGTCAGTAATTAGAATGACATAAAAAAAAAAAAGAAAAAAAAGACATTCGCACAATAATGGAAATTTCCATTGAAATATTTATAAAAAAAATACTTGTCGATAGGTTTCCACCTAATTGACCCATTTATTTAATTGTAATTATCATAACTCACGTTGCGTACATATACATACAAATACACACACTCACACACACACACACATATATATTGTTTAAACAAAGTCTCCCGTCATACAATAATTATTACCTTAATGATTCACAGTAACAAACATTGAATAATCGATGTGCACTCAGAACTTTTAATCTATGACATCGGCGTTCTCGTTGTTTATCACGTACACACTTTTACTTCTAATCAGTATGCAGGAGTACGCGCGCGCGCATATATATATAGATGCAGGCAGTTTTAAATATGTATGTACGTACATAGATACATACATACATACATACGTACGTACGTAAATATACACAAATATGAAGTTGCGCGCAATCATGTGCGCTCGGAACTGCTTTGGGGCGCGTGTGTACGTGACCTCATTTGGCTAGCTTATTAAGACCTCGTAATAAGGTCATCTCTCAGCGTGAATACAAGACGTGCTTGAGACGAACTTTCATGATACTTTTTTTTTCTTCTTCTTCTTCTTCTTCTTCTTTTCCTTCCTTTTGTGTGTTTTCTTTTTCCTCTTTCTTTTTCTCTCCTTTTTTTCTTTTTCTTTTTTCGTTTTTCTTTTTTTTTTTTATTTTTTTTATTGTTTCTCTTTCTCATTCGACACACGAAACAATACCACGTTTTTCTTCTCTTTTACAACCACTTTATTCACTCCTTCACGAATTCAATTTCACGTTTGCCGTTTATTTGAAATAATTTCATCTGTCCAAAGAACCTCGAACTAAATACGTAAAAAAAACTCGTGTTAAAAATCATTCAAGATGCGTGTTCACGTTTGCAAATTGTGTACTTATAATTATAACGGTAACGTTGAAGTCTAGACGATTTAAAAAAAAAAAAAAAAAAAAAAAAAAAAAAAAAAAAAAAAAAAAGAAAAAGGAAAGAAAAAAAAAAGAAAGAAAAAGAAAGAAAAGAAAATAAAAAGATGAAGATCCTACAATTATTTTCATCGTAAATTAAATTTTATCTTATCTCTCTCTCTCTTAAAATCTATAAATAAAATATGTATTATCATCTTTACGCATGCACGAAGCGAAACACAAGTTCATAGTGTGTCGTGTTGCTTATCCAAAACTATGCATTTCAAGTATACGATTCGTTACGTCGAAGTAAATCACAGGAGATACATCAATGTTGCATGCCATCCCATATCTGAATTAATGTGCATAACGCATATGTGTAGTTCGTCGTTACGTTTTGTTCACTCGTACGTAGATGCGAGACGTACATTAAACATGCCAATTCTGGTTTGCGAATAAATGAAGGCTCGTGATAAAGAGGGAGATTTAAGGAGACTAGAAATCTCATATTCTTCTTTAACAAGACATGAGAAAAGAAAAGAAAAAAGGAAAAAGAAGAAAAATAAAAAAAGAACACAAAAACAAGGAAGAAGAAGAGATAAAAGAAATTTTATGTCTTCCTACGAATTTATTCTTCTATTCTTTACTTTTTCTTCGATCTTATTTATTTATCTTTTTCTTTTCCTTTTTTTTTTTTTTCTTTTTTTTTTCTGTAGAAAAATATTTCTTTTTCTTCCTTTCCCTCTCTCCCACCCGCCCTTATCGTTCTTTTTTTTTTGTCCTTTTCTTTTTTGCTTCAAAACGAAATCTCTAAAAGAAACATTTTACGTTATAAAGAAAGTTAGTTGCAAGTTGTGTAAATATTAGATACCCTGTGGGATATGAAAATCTAAAATGGATTTCAATCGCATAATGGAATAACGCATTTCGTAGACATTCCCAAGAGAAAAGAGTCGCTGTCATTTTTATGGAAACTGACGTTGATACGCGAGAATAGAGAATAGAGAGAGAGAGAGAGAGAGAGAGAGAGAGATAGAAAGAAAATATGTACACATAAGTTAGAGACATATAGATAGATCGAAGATGCGCTCGTCGCTCTTACTCATTGGATACAACCGTGATCCTTCTAGGCCAATCACAAACAAAAACTTAAATGTAAACTTGCTTGGAACTTTGTTTGTTTATCCATAGGATTGATTGATCGACCTAGTAGTTAACTTAAGTTTGCCATTTAAATATTATCTATAATACGAATATTAATAAGGAGAAAGAGAAAAGATATTATTTTGTTTGTTTGTTTTTTTTTTTTTTTTTTTTTTTCTTTTAATCACAGTAGGTAATAATTAAAAAAAATATGTCCGTAAAAAATAATCTAAGAATAAAAAACTATATATACATATATATATATATATTCTAACATTTTTTCTATTTATATTTTTGAAAGAATTCAAACGAAAGTGAATCATCAAAAATATACTATTATTTTTTTTTTACACGCAATTTTTTTTTTCTTTTTTTTTTACAAATAATAAAAAAGAAAATAAAATGGCATGAAAGGGCAAATAAAAAGTATCTGATTCGAATTTTATAAACGATAATATAATAAACGATAATATTGTATATTATGCCCAATAATAATGCTATATGTTCTTACGACAGGTTTGTCTACGAGATGAACTTTGTATTTTTGAAATTTTTACAACGAATCTACGAGCTTTTTAATTAATAAATATTACCTTAATATAACGTTCGTTTGATTTGTATAACGCTACAAGAAGCATAGTCAATACTGGAAATGTCTGGTAGTAGTAGAGCGATAAAAAGTGAACGTCATATTTCTCGTCAAAAGGAAAAACATTTCATTTCTCGTACGATAATGAAGTTTGCCGAAACATATAATTGGTGTTTGATATCGAAGAAAAAAAGAAAAAAAAAGTGTTTAATGTGACTTCTCGTAAAGTGATTATTACGTGTTAATATATTAAAAAATGTATTACGAGTGTGGAAGGGAAACGATGACGATGGTGATGATGATGGTGATGGTGATGGTGACGATGATGATGATGATGGTGATGATGATGATAGTAGGCTTTGGATGACACGATATGGTGATGGTCTCCGTGTAATCTAACATTATCTTAGTAAATAAATAAATAAATAAACGAACGAATGGTAGATTAAGTGAGTAAATAACTTAATGTCTTATCCTATATCCTGTCAACATTGATGTAACTCGTCTCTTCATGAGTTTCGATCCTTTCAGAAAGCTTTTTCTGGTAACTTTATCGTTACGATAAAAAAAAAATACATGCTTCGAAATAAAGATCGAACTTATATAACTTGACACATTTGTAAGTGTGTCTATGTGTGTGTGTGAATGCGTGTGTGTGTGTGCAAAAAAGAGATTAAAAAAAAAGAAAAATAAAATAAAATAAAATGAGCAAAAAAAAAAAAATAAAATAAAATAAAAGGAGCAAAAAAAAAAAACAAAAAAAAAGAACAAAAAAAATATATATATATAGAATATATATCCAGTTTACACGATCTTTATATATATATATAGTTTTTTGTATATTCACCTTCGAGATCGAAAACTATTCGAGTAAGAGCAACAGCTTAGAAAATGCTTATACAAGTAAAAGATAAGAGAAACGATGCTTTCTCAACGATGCTAAAGATTCCGGGAGAGTCCTTGGGTCTCTTTCCTCGTTGGATAATTTACATTTGTCAAATGTTTTAACTTTCTTATAAAACGCTGCAAAACATACTACTCCTCGATAATATCAAATCGATACGAACTCGACCTCACATCCTATAATATCGACTTTCAATATTTATAGGTACACAGTAGTATAATAATTTGTAATATTTCTCTAAAGAGTGAGAAAAAAAAAGAGAGATAAAATAAGAAGACAGAGTGAGAAAGGGAGAGAAAGAGAGAGAGAGAGAGAGAGAGAGAGAGAGAGAGATGCATCTTTAATTTCGATCTATCAAAATCTAAATTAAAAATTAATGACATTATAAAGAAATACATTTTTGATATTCGATAATCCTATATTTTAATTTACCAATATCGGACATAAATTAATCCTCATAATAGAATATATCCGTAATTTTAATTATTATGATATGTAACAAAAAGAATATAATTGATTGATGGAACACATTATATTAATTTAATTATCGAGAAAAAAATGATGGATACATACGTACAATACATACGTACGTACGGATCGTATTCATCTCAATTTGATGCTCGACAAATTTCTCTCTCTCTCTCTCTCTCTCTCTCTTTCTCTCTCTCTCTCACTCTTATTTTCTTTTATTTATTCTTTTGGCAAAGCGCAAACGTGTAGTGGCATACTCTCGACGTTGAATCATTCGTGCAGTTATTTCATCACCCCCTCTCACTTTCTCTTCTATTGCTTCCACGAACAAAGACCAAAGAGAATATACGAATGTCTCTTTCTATTTCTCTTTTGGTCTCTCTCTCTCTCTCTCTCTCTCTCTCTCTCTCTCTCTCTCTCTCTCTCTCGGTCTCTCTGCAGATGTGTATATATGTGTTTTCTACATAGCTCATTCTTTCGTTTCATTCCTTTCAGTTTATAAAGTTGATTTAATTTCGGTCCAAACGAGAACTTCAACTGAATGCAAGTTGAAACTTTCTAAGTTATAATTATGTTCAATATCGTTAAGTACTAACTGTTAAGTACAAATATTACATACGATTTATTGTAATTCAATCGTAATAATTTTAATTTTCGTTATAACAATTATCGTGAAAATTTTCATATATTAACATTTTAAAGTATCAACCCTATACGAGAATTATTTAATCCTATGTCAAGTAAATTAATAATACATACGTGAGTATTAATATTTTAAAATGATTTATATCAATTATTATTGAAAAGTAAAAAATTTCTTCAGTTTTATTATTATAAAAATAATCATTAAATATCGTAATATTCTATTGCGTATAAAATTAAATAGGAAAATTTATTTTGATCTATTTGTCTTTGATAAATTCTCATTCGCATTGCGAAAAGAAGATGATGTCTTATTTGAATATTTTAAAGGAAGTCGAAAAAGAAAATGAACTTTTCAATTATTCACAAAATTTAAGTTTCTGCTCTCTCTCTCTCTCTCTCTCTCTCTCTCTCTCTCTCTCTCTCTCTTTTTCTCTAACTCTGTCTTTCTTTTTCTTTTTCTCTTTCTCTCTGTCTTTTTCTACTTTAAAAATTCTTAAAGCATCACTCTTGTGACTTTATTTATAGCGAAAGCTAAGATTTTCTTCTCAGCTTTAAAATAAAGAGAAGAAAATGTAGAAAAAAAGAAGAAAAAACAAAAAAAAAAAAGAAGAAAAAGAAGAGAAGTCTAAGTACACTTCTCTTTCTATCTCTCTCGTTCTCTCTCTCTCTCTCTCTCTCTCTCTCTCTCTCTCTCTTTCTCTCTCGCTTTTCCTCTTCGAGGTAAGGTTGGAATGATGAAAATTGGGCTGATCTAGGCCAAATTAGAAGAGAAACGTTCTCTGTAAAGTCTTCGGTTCGGGTTTGCGTGTAAGTAATAGGTGTGGGTTGGATGGCTGTTGGGTTCATTAAACGTCAGATTAATGAAGAGGAACGAGAACGACGACTACGACGACGTTAAAGCTCGAAAATTCGAATAATTCGAAGCAATACTATTAGGAGAACGTTTGTACAAAAAGTATGCTAATGGATAAATAGAGAAACGAAAAAAAAAAAAAAAAAAAAAGAAAAGAAAAAAGATAGAAAAAGAAAAACAGATGAAATAACTGAAAATAAAATAGAAAAGGAAATGGAAGATAAAGCTTTTTCATATCTCTTACGAGGGATATGATAAAACGAGGAACATTATACCTATCACAAAGCTCGAGAACTTTATCAACGATAATCTGATTTATTATCGGTCCTCGTTAATCTCGATAGCCTGTACAGCACACCCTTCTAGCGAGTCAATTCGACGCTTTTATAACTCCGAAACGTCGATCATGACACACGTACTAGTAACTTAACGTCGTCGTTATCGTTCTCGTCATTGTTGTTTCGTATTAAAAATTCTACGCACACGAATACTAGGATCAAGATGACTATTTCCTTATGGAAATGAAATCATCATGTAAGAGATAATTTCTTTTTCTCTTCTTTCCGTTCTTTTCGTTTCTCTTTTTTTTTTTTTCTTTTTTTTTGGTTTCTTTCTTTTTTCTTTTCTTAACAATTTTCTATTATTCTTCAAAGATTAAACATACGTCAGATATTTCTTATTAAATTTCTAATATTAATAGTTTAACGTGTCATTACTAAACGCGATCGTTTCTAATCTCGCAAATTTGATATTACTTCTCTTTTTTTTTTCTTTTTTATTATTATTATTTTTTTATTTTTTCTTTTTTTTTCTGAAAGATTTATCGACGGTATTTAAATATATTCATCAATGCGAATAAAATTTCATTCCTTTAATTTGTGATTTAGACGTTATTTAAATGTTATTTTCACGTACGCCTGTCATCACAGATAAGAATATAATAATATACTCAATCTAATCGTATAGACAAATGAGAAAAATGTTTTCGTTGAGTTTATTTCCCGTCCCCCGCCCACCTCCCCCATCCTTTCTTTTCTAATTTTAACAAGAATTTTAAAACGTCGCTATCAACGATATCGAAGCGTATCTATTATTTTCTAACGCATACATACATATCTAAAAGCTCCGAAAACTTTTCTACTGATAAAGTAATTAATCGAATGATAAGAATATAATGTGAAAGATTTTTCATTATACTCTCTTTCTCTCTCCCTCTCTTTCTTTCTCTCTCTCTCTCCCTCTCTCTCTCTCTCTCTCTCTCTCTCTCTCTCTCTCTCACATTTCCATTTCTACTTTCTTTCGAGGAAAACAAAAAGAAAAGAAAAGAAAAGAAAAAAAAAACAAAAAAAAAAAGAAAAACAAAAATACAAGACAAAAACAAAAACGAAAAACAACATTTTGTTGTATATTACAAACGGCAACTTTACGACGTCGTTAAAAAAAAAAAAGTCTCGTTTATGAAAGAGAAAAAGAAGAAAACAAAACAAAAAAAAAATAGAAAAATAGAAAAATAGAAAAATAGAAAAAGAAAAAAAGAATTATCCTTCTAATTATTCTTCGTTTTTCTCTTCTTCTATCGCACTTCTATCGCGCGTTCTAATTATTTTATTACGAATCATGAATTCATTCTTCAATTTTCACGAAAGAATGAATAACGACAAATGTACATGAATGAATGCGTGCGTGGTTCGGTTGCTAGTTTGATCGTAAGTTTTGGGCGATAAGCCAAGCATAAGATTCGTTTCTCTTTCTTTCGTGAAAAATTTCCCAGGTCTTTTTGGTGACGCGCGTTTCGTTTCTCATTACGTATCTTAAAGTAAACCATTGCGTTGTCTCATTCTTTATTTCTCTTTCTTAAAACTAAATTTTCTTTACTATGACGTACGATCACACGATGTTATGACGTTAATTCCATAAATAAATCCTCATCCTTGTAATATATTTCGAGATGAACTTTCGAAAATATAGAGTTGAAAACGATTCCCACTTTGTCTATCTATCTGTCTGTCTGTCCATCTGACTCTTTCTCTCTCTCTCTCTTTATTTTTCAAACAAACGATCCCAGCATCATCCTATAACAAGGATACTTAGTTATCGATTTGAGACTTGCAATTCTATAGTGAATCCTCGAATAAAATCATTTCCGATTAAATCATCCATTTAACGAGAGATTTTGATAACGAATGATAAAATTAGAAAGAAAAACGATAATTCTATAAAATATGAATATTAAAGATTATACGAAAGATGGATATAAGATTTCTTTATAATTTCAAATTAACGAACTTGTTTAAATATATTATCAATCAAATGAATAATATTTTTCTGATTTGATTTTATTATAATAGATTTTTGATCTATTTAAAATAAATTCGATCGAATTCTATAATAATGTCGTTTATAATAATATCTAATAATAATTGCAAATAATCGAATAAAACGAGGTTTCTGTGTCAGTGATTCTCAATCACTGATAAGCGGATTTTCGATGAAGGAACTCTCTCTCTCTCTCTCTCTCTCTCTCTCTCTCTCTCTCTCTCTCTCTCTCTCTCTCTCCCTTTCTCTCTATCTCTATCTATCTATCTATCTCTATCTATCTATCTATCTATCTATCTATCTATCTATCTATCTATCTCTCTCTCGTTTCGGTCCTACGTGAGAGACAAGTAGTTTGCATTAAATCAATACAATGATTGACCCGTTAACCAGAGTGAACCTTGAAGTACATACGTACTTGTACACAAGTTCTATCCTTACAAAGATATCTATTACCTACGGACATCTGCTTAGCAATTGCATATGACCTCTTTGAAAATGAAATTCTATCACGTGCATTTTAATTATTCATTATCATGATCATTTAAGAAAGTTCGATAACGATACGAATTTTAAATTAATATTTAATAAATCATACGAGAAATTTCTCGATATTTTAATCGACAAGTCAAAACAATGAACAATGGAACTTTGAAAAGCGACAAATTTTCCTAATCAAAATCGTTATTTCTCTTTCGTTCTATATGAAACAAAAAAAAATAGAAAAAAAAAAAAAAGAAAAAAGATACAATGTTTTTAATTTCATTGAAACGAGAAAAATTTAATTTCGATTCGTAGATTTCGAATAACGATCGAAGAAATAAAATTATGCCAAATCCCATTATGCATTTCTAAAAAATTTCAACCGACGTATTAGTTTTATTAAAAATTCGATCCATATAAAAATCACGATAATAAAAGAAAGATAAATTTTTAATTTTAAATGATATTATATCAAAGTATGAACTATTTTAAATCATGAGATCTAATACAATCGACTATTTTATCGTTTCTGTTTGTATAAAACTAAAAGAAAAAGGAAACGAAAAGAAAAAAAAAAAAAAGAAAAAAAAAAAAGGAAAAGTTAAGTATCGTTTTATATTGGATTGTAACGTGTTAGATTTACAAAAATCTCATTGGCAAGGATACACACATACATAAACACACCCATACTATCTCTCGTCTATCACGTCCCTTATTCATGTCGCGATTTCTCTTCGACGTAACACCGGTGAGAGATCACCGGAGGTCGTGCCCTTCTCCTTTTCGATCTTACTACGAAACAACAACGACAACGACAACTACGTGGACGACAATGTCGAGGACGAGGACGAGGACGAGGACGAGGACGAGGATGAGGATGAGAACGACGACGTCCAGAGTTATCCATTGCCAGGAAATTAAATTGCCCGGCGATTTATTCACAAAATTAACTCCGACGATTTATACGTCAAAAGAGATATATAAGCTTCGTCTTAAAGGCTTAAGGTTATCACACGGTGGTAGCGACCTTTGTGTGAGGTGTATAGGTCAAACCGGAAGAGTTCACAGCCTCCTTCTGATAAGATAACACATAGAAAATCTTAATTCATTTTATTTTTTTTCTACAACGTTATACTATCGTCATCAAAATTATGCTAGGCAGTTATCATCGTATGATAGAATATTTTTCTTCTTTCTTTCAACATCCAATGTATATTGCATATACATATGTATATATATATATATATATATATATATGTATGTATGTATGTTTGTATATTAAAAAGAAAGAAAAATATAAGAGATATAAAATAGATAAGAGACTTTTCTTATATGACTTTATCTCTTAATTTCTTTAATCTTTCTTTCAAATAAACTATCTCTATATTATATATATATATATATATATATATATATATATATATATATAATATAGATAATCTCATTTACATTTAATCAATCTTTCCTTCATCTTCTAGCACTACTAATGCAAATATTTTTACGAAGAATGCAAAAAGAAAATGTAAAATTCACAAATAACGTTCACAGATCAAATATTACTTTACTTTATTTATTCCTACTTTTTAATTCTTGTATTATATTAATCATTCCGCAGCTGATGCGGTCAAAGAAGCGACAAGTAAAAATAAACGTAAAAGAGAGAAATCGGTCTCCATCGCGTTGCTGGAATTTTTATTAAAGGATATTACCTTTTTAAAGCTCGGTTATTCTCTGGGGACTCAGTAATATGACGGAGACGGATAAAGAAAGACCTACGATAGAAGAGAGAGAAGAGAAAAAAAAAGAAGAGAAAAAGAAAAAAAGAAAAAGAAAGGACCCCAAAAAAAAGAAAGTAGAATAAGTAGAATAAAAAGAAAAAGAAGAAGAAGAAGAAGAAGAAGAAGAAGAATAAAACCGTCCTGGAACGTTATAGCCACTCTAGAAACTCTGAAATAGTTAACCCTTAGCGTTAACCCTAAAACGACGAGGATCCTCGTTCGACGGTGAAATTTCATTCCGTTTATCGTCGTCGTCCACTAACCTCGAGCGTTTCCTAACTCCATCGAGTCGTCATTTATTACCCGTAATAAAAAAAAAAAAAAAAAGAAAGGCAATAAAAAGAAAAAAAGAAAAAAAGAAAAAGTGATCTGAAGATTCTTCAAAATCCATCGATGAGAAATCTATGCGTATTGTAACCAATAATGGATTTGCAAACAAACGGTAGCGCCTCGGGGAGCCACCGTAAAACAGGGATCGTCGTTTCCCATACGACGACAATATAAATTTATATTATATTATATATACATACATATATACATATGTGTATATATATATATATATATACATATAATAAATTTGATTTAATATCCGATGACTGATATATAAAATATGTACTTCCATATTTACTACTATATTATGATCGAATTAGTAAAGTGTTTATTTCTCACTTTGTCATTTGCATGAACGATCCTAACGAGAAAATAAATATATTTTATCGTATACGTAATTGATTTGTTTTAATTGCAAAGGAGAGAAAGAAGAGAGGAAGGAGCGAGGGGGGGGTGAGGGAGAGGTGAGAGCGCCATTAGAAAAATTTGTAATATCTCGTGTCAATTCCCTTTACAAAGGCTAAAAATCCTTCATCAGTGAACGTAACTTTTCAAGAACACTTCATGGTTACGATTGATTTTCATAACACGACAAAGTACTTTGAAAGAAATGGAATTAATTAATCATTTCAGTTGAAAGTAAATGATACAAAAAAAAACATTTATATATATACAAATTATGATATCAAATGGTATAAAATAATACATACTATATATTATTTATTTTATATATATATATATATATATATATATATATATAAAATAAATAAATAAATAAATCTATGACAGTTTATCGTTCGCAGATTGTTGTCGTTGTTTAATCGATTGTCTTCGAATACGATTACGTCGAATAAAAACCAGAGAAGCAACTGAACGTTAACGTATTGATCCAAACAAAAATATAGATACTATTCTCTCGACGTGAATTACTATTCTCTCTTTATAAAATTTACAATGCTCGACGAAGGTGACTCGTTCGAGTCTTCTCCATCCCATTTTATCTTATTTATGATACACAGCAGGTAAATGAAAAAGAAAGACCAAGAGATAGACCGAGAGAGAGAGAGAGAGAGAGAGAGAGAGAGAGAGAGAGAGAGAGAGAGGAAGAGAGAAAAGGGAGAAAAGAAAGAAAAAGAAAAAAGAAATGAAATATTTCTTACGATAATATTTCCTTCCCTTCTTATTGTTATTAGAATTTTATTTGAGAGAGAGAGAGAGAGAGAGAGAGAGAGAGAGAGAGAGAGAGAGAGAAAGAGAGACTTGCGTTTTGCGTGAGAGTCAGAGCAGCTTTAATTGGATTCGATTATTAAACAGCAACGACCTCGTGGTAGCAGAATACGAATCGATACTTGCACACGTATCTGTGTGTGATGCACAAGCGTTGTACGAGTATATAACTATGTAGATTAATTTCGACGATGACGATGTTGATATTTTCGCGTGACATTCGCGTTCACTATATATATATATATATATATATATATATATATATATATATATATATATATAACATGCACATATATACACATATGTATATCTATTTTTTATTCTTGGTAAACTCTAACGAGGATGAAAAGTACAAAAAAGAAAATAATAATAATAATAATAATAATAATAATAATAATAATAATAATAATAATAATAATAATAATAATAATAAAAACAAGTGGATTAACAAAATCATCAAAATTGACGCTGAAATATCGAGACGCTATCGAGAAAAGCTTGTGTATGCATTTTATCCGAGAAAACGAACTCCTCTCCCTCTCCCTCCCCCCTCACTCCCTCTTTCTCTCTTTCTCATTCCCCCTTATTCTCTCACTCTGAAACGAACGAAGCCGGTAAGAGGGCCGATTATCCCTCGTCACGATTGGATTTGCGGTCAAACGATGAAAGCCCATTTCGCTTCAGTCTTCCCTCACACCCCTCTCCCCCACTCTTCATCCCTCTTATCGAGGGACTGTGAAACGACGAGATAGAAGAGATCGGATACGAACCGACTCGTCGACTTCCGTTACGCACACACGATTTAACTCGATGCTTCCGTTAAGGCGATTCAAAAGTATCGAATCGATTTTCTCTCTCTCTCTCTCTCTCTCTCTCGCGGGCGCGCGCGCTCGCTTACTGTTATTTTTTCACTTTTTTATCTATCTCTCTTTCTAGGATAGATAAATTGGTATACGAAGATAAAAAGAAAAACGAATGAAACATTTTTCTCAAAATTTACGTGTAATCATTTCATGATTCTTTGCTATTATTAGTATCGTTTTATTTATACATTAAATTGAAATAAACTTTAAAGACGATTTTATATTTTACGAATACGAAAAAATGTATACATATTTATATATATATTTTCTTATCGAGAGATAAGAAAAATGTCAAAGATATTCTTACTTTGATTATATTACGATTAATTGTATTATCCCACTGCTTATTATCGTTCATAGAGATTTAATGGAAAATGTGGCACAAATGTATGCATGCATACATACATACATACACACATACATACATACATACATACATATATAAATACATATATAAATGCATACATACATACATATATGCATATATATGAATATGTATATATATATATAATACATACATTATATATTACATATATCTTTGTTTATTAACGACGCAAAGGACAACACAGTGTAGATATATAAACTATACTTACGAGCTACTATATAGAAACGATAACACCGACGAGCAGCCTCCCGGCTATTCTTATAATACCACTTCAGGTACTCTTAACGATGGTCAACTCTCTCTCTCTCTCTCTCTCTCTCTCTCTCTCTCTCTCTCTCTCTCTCTCTCTCTCTCTCTTTATCTCTCTGACCCCTTGTCTCGATAATGTTGTCGTCCTATTGCTTCCTTCTATTCTATATTTTTCTTGTTGACAAAAAGGCCCATTCATCTTTCTGCACAGATATATATATATATATATATATATATATATGTATATATATATATGTATATGTACGTACTATCATTAATATCTCCAATGATCATTATTTTGTAAAAATTCATTATAAAAATATAAATAATCCCATTTGAATAATATATTAATAACAGATCAACTATAAATCATTAACTAGATATTCCATAATATGTTTGTGATAATGATACGTTAGATTTCAATGACATAACAAATAATCTCATTCGTTACTAATTATCACAATGTTAATTCTTTCTATGGAATAACAAATTGATATATATATATATATATATATATATATATATATATTCGATGTTCATTTAATTTCAACATTTTCAAATAAATATTATCCTATGTATGCGACATATGTACGTATGTATATTTGTATGTATATCGTATCTTTTGTTTAAATCGTATTGAGATTTTCAAGTTAAGCGTATAAAATACACATACATACATACATACATACATACATATATATATATATATATATATATATATATATATATACCTATGCGCATACAATAGACTTGAACAATACTTATTTTGCGGGGAATCGTTCTGTTTAACTGCTGTAAACGAGGCTACGTTTAAAAGTGTCGAAACGTTATATTCGTAAGAGAGAATGAGAAGCATTGAAAAAGACAAAATTTCCGATAAAACCGTTTCATACTTGTGTTTCCCCAGTAAAGTTATAAAAAAAACTTTATGTTCGCCAGACTGCCCGTAAAAAGTTTAATCCAAGCACATCTGTCGTTTTATGTACGTGTCTTAAGTGCATCCTAAAAAGCTCGACGCGTCGCAAATTAATCGGACGGCACATTATCGACAAGCTCATTGATCGGGAACTTAAAAAGGAAAAAAAAAAAAAAGAAGAAAGAAAAGAACAAAAAGAACGAAAAAAAGAAAAAAACAAAGAAAGAAGAAGAAGAAAAAAGGAAAAATAAAATAAGAGAAAGGAAAAAGAAAAGAAAAATTTTCTTTTCAAAAATCTCGTTGTCAGATTGTTAAGTAACACGTGGTATAAGGGGTGGATCAAAAGTTCTTAGGTGATTTAAAATTAAAAGAAAAAGAAAAAGGAAAAAAAAAAAAATAAAAGAAAAATTCGATCACCTTTCTTCGACATTTTTTTAAACTAACTTTTTTTCCCTTTTCTTCTTTAAGATTGCCAAACTAAAAAAGCTTAGGAACTTTTTTTTACTCGTACCTTTTTTGATAATTAATTTTTAAAATCACTTAGGAACTCCCTTTGGAACATCGTACTGTAAGATAATTTTTTCAAATTACATGTATATATATATATATAAATTTGACAAACAATCTAAATATTTCATAGTATATGTTGATTGAACGAAAATGACCTGACGACCTATCGATCAGAATGTTTCAATTAAATCGTTCAATCCAAACTCATCAAAACTTAAAGAGAAAAATAGGTGTAATCAGTGAAAAAAAAAAAAAAAAAAAAAAAAAAAAATCTTTTGATCGAATCAAAGACGATTTAAGACACAAAAAAAAAAAAAGAAAAACAAACAGGAACAAGGAAAAAGAAAACTAAATAATAAAGAACTATTCTTTCTTCTTTAAAGAATCCATTCTTCAATCATTCAAAAGTAAAGTTTCGAACGAGGCTTTTTTCGTTTCATCTTTCGTTCGAAGTTCTTTCTCTTTGGTTTTCTATTTTTTTTTCTTTTTTCTGAAAGGATCCAACCTCTTTAAAAATTGTATGTTGCCTAAACGATATACGAACGCGTCGAAACGCAGAGTCCATTGATTATATATCCACAAGTAATATGGCACGCTTTTATAAAGATTTATATGGGTCAATGCTTTTATTCATTCGATACATTTGTGCACCGAACCAACCGAATAAATCTCACACTTCATTTTCACTCTATCCGGATATCTGCATTTTCCTGTTCTTTTTTCTTTTTTCCTTTTTTTTTTTCTTTTTTTTTAAATCTTAAAAAATAATATCGAAAATAATTCAAACAATAACTCTGACATTTTATTATCTACGTTATTATTATATTTTTATCTTGTAAATATAATTTCATTCTCTCTCTCTCTCTCTCTCTCTCTCTCTCTCTCTCTCTCTCTCTTTCTCTCTTTCTCTTTCAATCTTTCTCCATATATATATATATATATATATATACAAACACACACACATATACACGGAATAAATCTAGGAAAAGCTTTGTTTCTATTGAAAATAAAAAAGTTATAGCTTTAGTTCCATTGAAGATAGAAAAAAAAAAAAAAAGAAAAAAAAAAATTGTAAAAGAAATTTCGTTTTGAATCGTTTAAAAAACTCTATCATCGTTTGCTGCAAAATTTGTTTTTTATATGGAATACTTTTTTCTTTTATATTCAGGATAGCGCGAGTAATCAATTCATTAAAAAAAAGGTGAAAAAGAAAAAAAAGGAAAAGAAAAAAAAAAAAAGTATCGTAAGGCTCCACTTAAAAAACAAATGCAACTGTTCTTTGCAACTGCACCGATGGATGGCACACTTCTGTAAAAAAAAAAAAAAAAAAAGAAAAAGAAAAAGAAAAAATTAAAAAGAAAAAAAATATCTAACTACACAATGCACGAACTTGTTAACCGATGCCAATATTCCCTTTTTTTTTCTCTATTCTCAATAAAAACAGAGTTATAGTCTGAGCCTCCCATTTATTAGACTCTCCTTGTATATATGTACGTGTACATAGGACATAAATGATTCGGAACGATCATTCGTAAGCCCTATATTAACAAAGCGAGCGTATGCTGGTTTACATATACCGTCCAATAAATTTCAAGTTGGCCGGACATCAGCTTAGAAATAAATTTGGATTTCTAAGGGTGAACATACGACGTACAAGAACTCGTAATTTCTCTCTCTATCTCTTATTCTCTCTCTCTGTCTCTCTTTCTCTCTGTGAGTGTGTGTGTGTCTTTCTCTCTCCCTCTCTTTTTCTTTGAATCGATCGAGAGCATTTCTTCCAACATTTCTCACGATGCAAATGAAAAAATTTGCAAATTCTTTTTTTGTTTACAAAACTTCACTCGTTTACGAATGAAAAGATTCTTTCATCCGAGAAACTATGTTTCTAGTCGTCGACACTCGAGGAAAAAAAAAAAAAAAAAAAAAAAACTTTCCTCTCCACTCATTTCAACAGTACCGAATATATATGTATATTAAGTTGCACAAATGTGCGTTTAACAAAAAAAGAAAAGATAAACTTTCCCTAACGAGTTACAAAGTCGGGCAAATAAAAGTAAGAAAAAAGGATAAAGAAAAAGGAAAAAAGAAAAAGAAAAATAGCTTAGCTCGGGATAAAGATTAACAAACGTTAAATACAAAGAGCAAAAAAAAAAAAAATAAAAAAAAAAAAGAAAGAAAGAAAGACGCCCCAAGTATATAATTAATTAATACATCGCCTAAGGAAAATTATAATAATTTTTGTTGATCATTAATTTTCATCATTATCATACTTATTATGAAATTTATCTTATTATACAATATATTCCTTTTTCTCTCTCTATCTCTCTATCTCTCTCTCTCTCTCTCGTTAATATCTAAAACACATGCTAGCTGTACATTTAATTTTCTCTCATTTTGTTTTCAATGTACATAAAAAATCCTCATAAAGGGAATAAGTAGTAAGCGAAAAAGCGTGAAAGATGGTTTCTTTCGTTTCATATTAAAAGGACGAAAAGCTGAGAAGAGAGAGAAAGAGAGAGAGAGAGAGAGAGAGAGAGAGGAAAAAAAAATAAAAAGGTATAGAACGACGACGAGATATAATAGAAAGTGGTGGTTTTTGGTTCTTGACTCTTAATACGACGACGTTTCACTTGCCAAGTTTTGCCAAGGTCCACCGACGATGTAACGTGCGCCTAAATGTTTACAGTTCTAAGCTTTCAACGAGACAAAGAGACAAAGGGCCCCCTAACGAACTTCACCGAGCTTTCTATAAAGACCGTAGCTTCTCCGTTACGTATATATATATATATATATATATATATATATATATATATATATATATATATATACATAAGTAAGCACATATCTACATTTACAACGGTTATACATAGTATCTTCTTATTTAAATAAGACTAGGCAAGATGGGAACAAAACAAAACGAAACAAACAAATTTACTTCCATTTGTCTTTCTCGCTGGTTACATTTAAATCTTCTAACGAAAACTTCTATTGTTATATATTTAAACTTAATAAAAATTAAATTTCATCTACGTATTTTACTTAACAAGAATGATTATTCAAAATTTTCTTCTTCTTTTAACTTCTTGTTATTTCTTTTTTTCTTTTTTCTCTTTTTTTTTTCCTTTTTTTTTTTTATTCTTTTCTTTTCTTTTCTTCCACGTATATTACCACGAATGAATGGATAGATAGATAGATAGATAGATAGATAGATAGATAGAGAGAGAGAGAGAGAGAGAGAGAGATAAGTAATAAAAAAAAATAGACAAAGTACACAACAATTTGTAGTTTGTAGAATCGATTCTCATAAAAAGAGAAATATTTTTCTTCTAGTTGGCACGTTCTAATACTTCCTAACATTTCCAATGAAGTACGAGTTGTTATAGGCGAGAACCAAAGCATTAACGTGAGAGTGTTGACTTATCGTTAATGTCCAAGCTAAGCCTTGTTTCAGCACCCTACCAGTTTAACAGGGAAAGAAGAATGAGCTCACGTCCGCTGGCGTTTCGAACTAGGTCTCGTTTCTCACGATGCGGTTTCTCTCTCTCTCTCTCTCTCTTTCTCTCTCTTTCTCTCTCTTTCTCTCTCTTTCTCCCTCTCTCTTCGGTCGAAGGCCTTGATGAACATAAATGACGTTAGGGTGATGAATTGTCTTTCCTAAACATAAGAAAAACATGAAATAGAAAAAGATAAAGGATTGTTCACTCGTTGACAACGTCGACAATAATAGTAGAAAATTGCAATTGAGGTTGTTTTTTTATTTTCTTTTTTTTTCTTTTTCTTTTTCTTTTTCTTTTTTTTTGCCCTTCTTTTTTAAAATCAACTAACATTCCTTTCAACCTCAACAAAGTTTTTCAATAGATACTCATATAAAACGTCAGAACGAAATCGGCCCTTAGTTATATATATATATATATATATATATATATATATATATATATATATATATATGATTCACCTAAACGTAAAAAATATATACGTATGTATACACGTACATACGTATACCTATGTATATTAGTAGGATATACTTAACGCATATACATACATACATACATAGATACATACATACGTAGAAAGAAAAATATATAGAGTAACTGATGAGAATGAGAAGGGACGATCATCATCCCTCTCCCCTTCACACTCCCCAATAGGATTGACTCCCAATTGGCTAACTAAGATTTCTGAATTACCGATCTACAATTCTCGTCTTTTAATATATCTATATCTCTATCTATCTCTATCCCACTATCTCTATCTCTCTCATACACCAGTTTCTCATCCCCTAATACGTTCTTTTTCCATGAGTCCGATGTGAAGGGCCCTTGATTGGATTTACTTCTAGAGACCTTGTCTACCGCTTCATTACATTAATCCTATAATCTTCTATAAGGAATTGGCATGCAAGCAGGCAAGCAGGAGGAGCTCTTTGCTAAAGCTAGTTGATCGCTCGTGTCCCTTTTGCGTAATATCTTCGTTACCACAGGCAGACAGACGAACGGACGGACGGACAGACAGACAGACAGACAGACAGACAGACAGACAGACAGAGAGACAGAGCCAGAGAGACAGAGCCAGAGAGACAGGCAGACAGACTGACTGACAAACGGACAAGCAGACAAACAGACGAATTGACGGACAAACGGAGAGAGAGAGAGAGAGAGAGAGAGAGAGAGAGAGAGAGAGAGAGAGTGAGAGAGACGTAGAGAATCCTCTCTCCTGTGAATTTGATAGTTCCGTAACTGTTGCATCAATGTTTGGTCAAGGCACGTTGCCAACGGCATCAAATATTTCACGAGCAACGACGAAATCTAGAGTTTCTCACACGTCTAAAACAAAAGGAAACATATGTGTTATATTTAATGAGGAAGACAAAAAAAAAGAAATAAAGAAAAAGAAATAAAATACCTGACGAATAACAAAAAGAGGTAGAAGATTATTTCGTTAATTCTTTTTTTCTCTTTTTCCTTTCATTTTTCTTTTTATCTCTTTTACTCTTCATTTCGAGTTGTCATTTTAAAATCTATTTTCTCACCCATGTATATATATATATATATATATATATATATATATTTGGTACATGTATACACACATACACACACACACACACACACACACACACACACACAGCACAGACACACATACACATATACATACACATACATGTGTCATATACAAGGTGTTCCTAATTTTCTGAATAAAACTATGCTCGAATAAAAAAGTTGTAAAAATTTTAGATAATACAAAAGAATTTTTTAGCGCTGCTTTAAGCATTGACATTTTTTTCCCTTACTTTTACTCGTAAAAAATGCTAGCATCGTTACGTTAAAAAAAGTAGGGAAAAAGAAAAAAAGAAATGAAAGAAAAGAAAAAATGTAGGAACACCGTTTGTATACACATGACATACCATACACATGGACACATACACACACACACATTATATTTCATTGGAGAAACTGTATCTATCTTTCACGAACCCGACGTTTATAGAACACTTTCGTTCCGGTTTCCAAGCGAATATAATAACAACAAAAACAACAACCAAAGCATCTCAACGTTAGTATACTCTAGATTTAATTTTCTTTATTAAACGCACCGGCTGTGAACTGATATATGTATATTCGGTGAGATGAACGAACGTGTAGCTTTTTTACCGCAACATCGTCATCGCCGTCGTCGTCATAGTCGTCGTAGTCGTCGTCGTCGTCGGGTTGAGAATATTAAAATCTTTCTTTTTTTCTCTCATCTCTGACGAGTTTTGTATACGTTATATAGAGATAGAGATATATATAAAGATATTTTAATCTCAATAACGCCTCTTATACATATGCATTATCATCAATCTATCATCAACACACCTTTTATACATCTAAATATGTATTATTTATATATATATATATATATATATATATATATATACATGTATGTATGTATGTATGGTATATATATATTACACGGATAGTAAACGTAATACGAATGTAATAATATTCGCGTGTAAATCTTTAACTGGGACGATATATTGGCATGGAAGGAAAGCAAAGAAACTAAGAAGAACGGAAGAGAGAGAGAGAGAGAGAGAGAGAGAGAGAGAGAGAGAGAGAGAGAGAGAGAGAGAGAGAGAGAGAGAGAGAGAGAGAGAGTAGAAGTCGATGACCGAGACACATAGTTTGAGAGATAAATTTCCGTTGATACTACACCAAAACACCGATGTTACTCCATTACACGGAAATACGCCGCGGAAGTCTCAGAATGATGAGTTAGCTATTTATGCGCTTTTCACTACGATCGATATAATACATTACGACCAATACGTTTTCAAAATGTACATTACGTACGAACGAACGGACGAACGGACGGATGGACGGACGGACGGACGGACGGACGGACGAACGGACGGACGGATGAATGTACGAACGAATATCTCTCAAATCATCAATGAAGATATCAATATAAAATTCTCTCGCATACCTCTCTTAACCATTATCATCATCATCATTAATAATCAGGCAGGCAGCACTCATCTCATATCATCAATATCTCCAACATCATCAACCATCTCATTCTACATTGACGATAATCGTAATACAAATGCTTTCCTTTATAATGCTTACTAAATCTAATGC
>NC_140817.1:5177500-5207500 GCF_050613455.1 Vespa mandarinia | reverse complement strand
AATAGGGATTACTTTTTTTTCCTTCTCTCTCTCTTTCTCTCTCTCTCTCTCTTTCTCTCTCTCTCTCTCTCTTTCTTTCTTTCTCTTTTATTCTCATATAATATACTATATTATATTTGCACTTACGCACGTTACTGTATACGTATAATCAAGAATAAGGAACAAAAGAATAGAAAAATTCAATTTTAAATCGTATTGCTGAACTTTCCTCAGACCTTAATACACAGAAGGAACTGCAGAGAAAAAGAATAAGTGTGTGTGTGTGTGTGTGTGTGTGTGAGAGAGAGAAAAAGAAATCGTTACTAGCACGTTGAAAATTGTATAACGGAGCAAAAAAAAAAAAGAAAGAAGTCAAGGGAGCACATGAAGAATAAGAGAAAACGTTTAAAGTTCAACAAAAGTTCTATGATTATGTTAGATAATGTAATAATAAATTCAACTGGATCAATATAAATCTTTTATCTCGTAATTAAGTCGTTTAAATAAAAAAAAAAAAAAAAAAAGACAGAAAGAAAAAAATTAAATAAGAATAAGAATGAAATAGAACAAAAATATCATATCAATGAAAATGTTGTCACTGGTAGTACCTTATCAGAAAAAAAAAAAAAAAAATTAATATTAAATTTTGATAACAATAATCAAAGAAGAAAAGAAAAAAGAAACTCGTCCCTTTTTGTTTCATCACTGTGATAAATATTTTTTAAATCGTTGAAATAATTTTTCTTCGTTCATACTTCCTGTATGGTATGAAAATAAAACGAATCGCTTTTATATTTATTTATTTATTTATTTTATATATATATATATATGTAAATATATTTATATATTTTATGACGATGAAAAGAATAACGAGAAAATTAAAAGGAGAATGGAAATTCATGTTTAAACGCAATTTTCTTTTCTTTTTTTGTTTTCTTTTGCTTCTTTTTTTTCTTTTTTCTTTTCTTTTTTTTGAACTCAATATAGACGACGGAGAATAAAAGCAAATGTCTTTGCTATCTAAGAAAAGGAAAGTAAGAAGTATAAAACGAGATTGAAGAGAAACGCGACTTGGCGATCTTACAACTTTCTCTCGAGTTCCTCGTTATAATGGGGAAACGTTATTTCGTTGATTCTTCGAGTATCGACAAAGGATATCGTTATTCTTTGAAAACGAAAAAAAAAAAAAAAAAAAAAAAAAATGAAAAAAAAAAGAAAAAGAAAAAAAAATGTTTCCTTTCTTTCCGATTTCTTTTACAACGAGATAACATTTCTCAAAGTTCTTTTATATATATATATATATTTCCGAAGTTTCAAAAACTTGGAAAAAAGCTTGTAAAATAACTAGGTTGTATGTACATACACATTCAACATGCATACACATTCAACACACATACACATAAACATACACACACACACACACACACATATATTATTATTGTATATAGACGTAACGTAAGTATACATATCTTGAAAATAGAACGATGTACGCGTCCACAACTCGGGACGGAAATTACCGAGTGTGCACATAGTGCAAAACTGCAAAGAAAAGGCACCATTTATCTATTAATATCCACTCTTTTCTTTTTTCACTTTTCCTTATGTATTTTCTCATATTAATATCTTTAACATAAATTGTCGTACAGTGAAGATACGAGATCACAATCGGCCAGGAACAGACAAGGGCTAAGAACATTTTTATCCTTTGCACATTCATTTATGAAGCATACGTGATATAATTATTATACGTCGACTTTAAGTCGAAATCAAGTTGACTCAGACGTTTCTTAATTTAACAAAGCTAAAAGAGAGAGAGAGAGAGAGAAAGAGAGAGAGATAGATAGATAGAGAGATACAAAAAGAAAAAAAGAAATAAAACATAGAAAGAAAAGAAAGGAAGGAAGACAGGCGAAAAGAGAAAGAGAAAGAGAGAGAGAGAGAGAGAGAGAGAGAGAGAGAGAGAGAGAGAAAGGAAGAGCATTACCGTAACTTCAGAATCGCACGTTTTGAAAAACTCGAGTATCGTTGACCCTTAACCCTTCTCGTTCCAAGAATCAGGTACTACAATGGAGGAACTTGTAGTTGGCCGTCCCAGAAGGACGTCTACTTGTGGCATAGACTTTCATCCTTCTCTTTCTTTCAAGTACTACCCCTTTAACCCCTCTCACTTGTGTTTTCTCGTTCGTATCGTGTAGGTACTTGCAAGGTTTTCCCTCTACTTGATGATAGAACTAACCCTGGATAAGGTCTGGCTACGTGCAAAGCTCACCCTCTTCCTTCTTCCCTCTTTTTCTCCCTGTCCTCTTCTCTCTCTCTCTCTCTCTCTTTCTCTCTCTCTCTCTCTTTCTCTCTCTCTCTTTCTCTTTCTCTTTTTTTCCCTCAGTCCCCCATCCTACTATCCTACGTTACACGTTCACTCTATCGAGGGTGAAATGGAAATGTTTTGTGTATTCCATAAGAGCTGTCTCCTAGAAAAGGATTCACCTTCGAGAGGGAATATAACCTGGTCTTTGAAATCAATATTGACGAAGAACACGTTCGTGATTCTTACCGACTAGTATGAACTAATTTTTCGACTTCACTATATATATATGTATATATATATATATATATATATATATATATATATATATATATGGTGTTCCATTTAAATAAAAATTAATATAATACCTTAATATCTCGTTGAATCGTCGATAATCGATTGAATCGTCGCATAAAAAAAATTCTTCACGTAATTTGAATCATATCAAAGAATAAATCATAGATTATTTAATAAGGATATTATTTTCATTCGGGCTAAAATGGTCATTTTTTTTCTTTTTTTTTTTTTTTTTTTTTTTTTAATTAACAACGCGTACTTATATATTTTCGAAGTATTTCTCACTTTTTCAATTTATCGATATTCTTTTTCGTATAAAAAAAAATATTTTTTTTCTTTTTTTTTTTTTTTTTTTTTTTTTTTTTGTTGCATATTGTATCCGATCAAAAAATACATACACGTATGTACGTATGGGATAGATACAGTAATACTATTCTCAAAACGACTTTGATCTACGAAAACTAAAAGTTTTATGGATAATATTGATCGATAAAATTTATTCCATCGAGATCCGCCGCTGTGCTTTCTTCACGATGTCTGAATCATCGTAAACGTCGAGAAAATATTTTTTTTTAATGCCATAAGAATATCTAAAAGACTTTTTAAAAATATACTTTTATCGTACGTTCATCCTTCAATATCACTGCTGTGACATTACATAAAAAAAGAGAAAAAGAAAATATTTTTTGTGTTCATCACAATTGAATTGATGTAACATTCAAGTAATCTTAATTAAATAGACCACCCTGTGTGTGTGTGTGTGTGTGTATGTGAATGTGTACATTGACGAACTTTTCTTTGTCTTACTCCCCGCCCTTTACCGCCCTTTTGTCTTATTTATTTATGTTCTTTCTTTCTTTCTTTCTTTCTTTCTTTCTTTCTTTCTTTTCTTTTTATTTTTTCTTTTCTCTTCCTTTTTACGAAAACTCAAGAAATTGGAATGAAATCTCCCAGACCCTCCGAGAAAAAAGGAAGGAAAAAAAGAAAAAAGAAAAGAAACAAAAAGAAAAAAAAAAGATGAAACTGATCTCGAACGTTAACAAATTCATGAAAAATTGAATGAAACATAAGATCGAATTTAATGACAGAGGGGAAAAAAAAAAATATATATATATATATGGAAACAAATGCACGTATCCGTTGAGAATCATCTTTAAAAATTCTTTAGTAAGATATTCGTGACGTAGCCGTTGAGAAACATGAATAAAGCAAATAGCAAGTAATGAGTAGCGGGTAAATATCGACAAAAGATATTTACCCTAGCAGATGCATGAATAATAATATTCCCTGGATACTGTTTTGCAAATTTGCTTTATACCAAAAGTAAATGTTAGAAAAAGTGTTTTCAAAAGGCTCTTGTAATAATCGATTTTAAATAACACATCTCACTTTAATATTTCTTTTTCTTTCTTTTTTTTTTTTTTGTTTTTTTTTCTTTTCTTTATTAATTTCTTTTTTCTTTTTTTCTCTCTTTAATATTATGACAATTTTATTGCACGTTTCCAATTTTATTTGTATCGTTTTGTCAGATGAAAAGATAAAGAGATAAAAAAACAAAAAAAGAAATATTAAAAAGAAAAAAAAAAGAAAGAACAGAAAAATTAAAAGGACCCAAAAAAAAAAAAAAGAAAAAGATAAAGAAAAGAAAAGTAAATTAGCTTTTAATAAGATAGAATAATTCTTTTTTTTTTTTTTTTCTCGGAACTTAACTTTAACTATTGAATTAATATGGCAGAAAAATTACAATATATTAATGTTTAATGTATACAATATATAAAATTAAAAAATTAATTGAGTATGACAATACCACTTGCCATTCGTTATGTATTTTTATGTATATTACTAACAAAAAACGAAAAGGAAAAAGAAAAGAAAAGAAAAGAAAAGAAAAGAAAAGAAAAAAAGGTGCGTAAACAATCATAGCCATTTGCATATATAATTTTATGCAAATTCAGAAAAAGTGGAAAGATTCAATTGTTCGTCATAGACGAGAATATAATGTTAACTTTTCCAAATTTAAATTGTTAATTATATGACAATTTTTTATTTTTATGACATTCCTTCTTTCGCCGCTATAACCCATTTAAATGGCAAAAACTTTTTCTTTTTTTTTTATTTTATTTCCTATACATATTTTTATATATTTATCATAATATATATATATATTTTTTTTTTTTTAATAAATTCACTGATTAACGAGAAGTCAAAAAGAGGAAAGGAAAATTTCAATTAATAAAAATTTTCAAATTAATTTCTCTGAATTAATCGAAATTAAATATTTCTACAAAAAATTAAGTCAGAAAAATATATAATCGATTATAAATTATCTCAATTCGTTTCTCTATCCTATATATATATATATACATATATACATACACACATACATATATATATATATAATTACGTATAATACAAAAAAAAGAAAAAGAAAAAAGAAAAAAGAAAAAAGAAAAAAGAAAAAACTTCAACGATAATGATGCATTTAGATCGAAAGAATAAGATATTATCCTTAATAGGGGGAAAAAAAAAGAAAAAAAAAAAAAAAAAAAAATTAGAAAAAGAAAAAAAAAAGAAAAAAAAAGACGTCAGAAAAGTATAGTAATGAGGAAAAGTACGTGGCGTAACAGTTCAACGATGGTGACCCTTTTTCTTTTGAAATTTAATTGTAACGAGGTAGAAAAACGTCGATTTCATTTATTTGTAGAGACATCAACCATTGTGCACACACATCATACGTACGCACGCACACACACAGACACACACAGACACACACACAGACTAACTTCTGACCATCGAGGTGTATTTGTGTCTTTCATTAATGAAATGGAGGCAACGCCTACATGCTTGCTAAGGGTCAGCCTTACTTTGAAGGTCTCCGCGATTCCCGATTTAGAAGATCCATACGGGTCGACAAACGTTCTCATATCTCTCAGGGAAACATCGATTTTTCTTCGACTCGGTCGAGTTAAAGAGGGACGAGAGTGAAATGGAGGGGAGGGGGCGGGAGGAGAAAAAGATCTTAAGATAGACGCCTTGATTTAGGATCTTCGATAAAGGAAAACCTTGATGATGATTTTGAAGACAAAATTAAATTTATCTTCTCATTTGTACGATATAAGGGAATTAGAAAGGGAGAATTGTCGTGATGACAATTCATTTAATCCTTCATCACTTTAATTGGTTACTATTCATATACGTATCATAATAATGTTAGTCGTAATTATTTTTTTTTTCCCGTAACAAATAATTATATTACAGAAGTTATACGCGAGATGATCGTTCTATCGCGTGTTAAAATTAAATTATATAATGATTCTTTTTTTCTTGTTTTCTTTTTTCTTTTTTTTTTCCAATTTTTTTCTTTTCCTTTTTCTTCTCTTTTGACAATTAATTTTCTTATTACCGATATTTAAAATCATTTAAATTAACGTGCGCTTCAGAGATTACAATATATTTACGTTAGATATATTCTTTAATGGCTGGCTCTATATGTATCCAATTTAATTCTTTCAATGAATTTATATTTATATTTATTAAAACGTTATTATATCATATATAATAATAAATCGTAATAAAAATAATTAATTCCAGCATGTATATATATATATATATATATATATATATATATATATATATATAGGATAGAAATTTAATACTTTTTTCTCCGGTATAATATCTATTAAAATTTTCGCAAATTAGATTAATGAATATTTAAAGGAAGATAGGAACTTATTCGGGTAAACTTCAGTGTTATGTGAATCTTGGACCAGGAGTTTCTTCGAGAAGACTTAAATCTATATATCCATATACATAAATAAATGTACATACATACATACATACATACATACATACATACGTATATACATACGTATATATATACGTATATACATACGTACATAGTCTTTCGAGTCCTACGTCCTTGACGTTGACGTTTCGCTTTGTCCCAATTCCATAATACAGACCTACAGAAGAGCCACGAGGACTCTTCAACTATCTGGTTATACTTCTTTTTTACACCGACAAACATGTCTACTTAATGCGCATGCGCGTCCACCGACGACGCCATCCTCTACGTAATTAATCTTTAATAAGGACTTTTCCGTCCGTCCTGTCTATCCACCTTCTTTTTCTACATCCCGTCCCCCTCCCCACCCTGCAATCGCCCTTGCACCTGTCCCTGTCTCTCTCTTTCTCTCTTTGCCACCCCTCTTCCCCACTCCTACCCACCACCTTCCTTCACTGTTTTATTCCTGCACGAGCGAAAAGCGGACTCACGACGTCCGATATTTGCATTAAATTTTCATGACTTATACGTCGAAGGAACGAAGCCAATCGAATTATCTTTTCCTTTTTCCGTCCCTCCTCGTTCTCCTTCTTCTTCTACTTTTCTTCTTTATTTTTTCTATCCTTTTCTTTTCTTTTTTTTTACTTTTCCACCTTTCTTCCTTTTCTTTTTATTTCTTTCGCTTTAGTAAGTTTCTACTTCTGAGGTAGAAATAGATAGAAAAATGGATGGATGGACAGATAGATGGATGGATAGATAGATGGACAGATCCCGATTAGATAGACAGATAGATAGAATTCTAACTTATCGTTAAATCTATCTAAAATTCTATTACTTTTAAAAATCGATTTGCTCTCTATCGTAATGACGAAACTTACGGTAACGAAAGAAAGAAAAGAAAATAAAAAAAGAGGGAGAGAGATAGTTAGATAGGTAGGGAGAGAAACGGAGAGAGAGAGAGAGAGAGAGAGAGAGAGAGAAATACAAAAAAAAAAGAAGTAAATAGAAACGAATAAATGTAAGTACTTTCAATCTTTTTTTAAGGGAGAACATAGCAGAACGCAGCGGATGGATTGAGTGATGGAAAAAAAAAGAGAGAGAGAGAGAGAAAAAGAGGGAGAAGAAAAAAAATCTCTGAGATCTTAACTTAACCAAAGAAAGGACAGGGGTAAGAGGGACTGAAGTAATAAAGGGAAGGAAGGGTGTCGTCTCAAGTATTTCGATGAGTACATTTTATTTTCCCCTAACACTCAACTACCCTCGCAAAATTCCGTCGATTTTAGGAGCGTATGCTTTTTCTCTATCTCTCTATCTATCTTTCTTTCTTTCTTTCTTTGTCTTCCTCTTTCCTTACCTTCTCTCTTTCTCTCTCTCTCTCTCTCTCTCTCTCTCTCTCTCTCTCTCTCTCTCTCTTTGTCATTTCCTTTCCATCTTTTCGCGGAACACTTGGCAATAAAATTCGTCGGGCGAACAAGAATTCTTTTCCTCTCGTGAGATTGCTAAAAACGAAAAGGGAGGAGACTCATGGGCTAAGGTGTCATAAAGATGAAACGGAAAAGTAGAAAAGAAGAAGGAAGTAGAAGAAAAAGAGGAAGAAAAGGTGGAAGAGGAGGAGACTGAAGAAGAAAAGAAGAAAAGAAAAAGAAGAAATGGAGAGAGAAAAAGAATAAAAGACAAGAAATAGAGATCGTGACGGTTTTCGTCGTACGAAATCTAAATTTCCGATGATATCGCAGTGCTACGTGGAATTTATCTGGACTTGGTACATAAAATGCAGAAATACATACATCTAAACATGACAAAAGTATTCACAGAAAAATAAAAAGAGATAGAGTAAAGTATATGAGAGAGAGAGAGAGAGAGAGAGAGAAAAAGAGAAAGAGAAAGATTGATATAATATGCAAGTGAGAGCTTCTTTTTTTGCCTTTTACATTAATTTTTCTATTTGAAATAAAATATCTAAGATTAGAAAGTTGTATATCGTGTTACCTCCTTTGATTAGATAGCACAGTAAAAAAAAAAAAAAAAGAGAAAAAAAGAAAAAAAAGAAAAAGAAAAAGGTATAAAGGGATAAAGGAAGAAGTAAAAGGAAAGTTCTCGGACATTCGTTGAAAAAGATACTTTTTGTTATAAAGATCACAATGTCCAGTTTGAAAGTTTCGATTAAACGAAGAATGTTCGAAAGTCCAAAGCTTTCTTACAGCAATAAGATATATAACGAGAGAGAAAGAGAGAGAGAGAGAGAGGCAAATATAAAAAGCGAGAAAGAGAGAAAGAGAGAGTATACGAATATAATAACTTTTCTTCTCTATATATGCATATATATATAATATATATATATATATATATATATATATATATATACATATATTGTGTGTGTGTGTGTATGAGTGTAGAACGGTTCGATGAAATCATAAAGAATTTAGGCTGCCCGCTATAAATACCATTGCCAAGGTTTTCGGCACTATCGATCGCGGCTGACCGTAAAAGCCAAATATTGGAACATTTTAAAAAAATCTAGTGGACCTAGCTAATGATCATGTAAAATATTATATATATATATATTAACGATTTATCATTTAGCTAAAGTGCTCTTACAATCAGACAATTTTAATACATGTGTATCTATGATATATACACATATCCATATATAGAACATTTTACATGATCATTAAATAGATCCACTAGGTATAAATTGTTATTTGTATGCATTGGAGTTATAGTGCGATTAGATTTCTTTTTTTTTCCATTTTTTCTCTTTTTAATTTTTCTTTTTTTTTTTTTTTTGTTTTTTTTTTTATGTTTCTGTGAAATCATTATACGTCGAAATAATAAAAGAAAATGAAGAATAATTTTGCATATAAATAAATATTCAATACGTCCAAAGTTCTTCTCATTATTCGTGTACATATGTACACGATTATCGTTCAACTTGTTAACGAGCTCGATAATGAAGAGAATCGAGAAACAAATAGAAGCAACTAAGAGAAGACAAAGAGAATCTGAAGTTCTTAATGAGTTTCTCTAAACAACTTTGATACGAGCGCGAAACATTATCCCATAAATTTCGAGATATTATTTCGATAAAGAGAAATTCGTTCACACGATAGATCAGTCTATGAAAGATATGTAGATAGATATATAGATAGACAAATAGATAGATAGATAGATAGATAGATAGACAAATAGATAGATAGATAGATAGATAGATAGACAAATAGATAGATAGATAGATAGATAGATAGATAGATAAAGAGAAGAAGTGAGAGAGAATACTAAGAATGAAAAGGAAAAGTAAGCTTGTTTGAAGCTTTTTGAAGAAGTTTTATAACAGTGTGTTATACGCAGCAATCTGTTGCACACGTCATGGGACTCTCTCTCTCTCTCTCTCTCTCTCCCTCTCTCTCTCTGTCTCTCTCTTTCTCTCTCTCTCTCTCTCTCTCTCTCTTTAATTCTATCTCTCTATCTATCTCGTCGAATAATTACAAAGTTCATGATGACAACTCGGCGTGACTTTTAATGAATTTAGCCTGAGAGGAAAAGAATTTTCTTTCTATCTGTCTCTCTCTCTCTCTCTCTCTCTCTCTTTTTCTCTCGGGATTAGGAGCGGCCACGGATGGAAAAAGTATCTCTCGTGTTAAACAACGCGATAAAAAATAAGAGGATGGTATATATATATATATATATATATATATATAGATAAAAAACATAGATGTAAACGAAATGAGAATTAATTAGAAGTTCGTTAATTAAGGTCCTCGTTTCAACGATAAAAGTCTAGGATCGAACTACCACGGGAGAGAAATATTTTTTTCTCTGTGTATATTTCTGTCTCCTTTCTTTTTTCAACCTCTTCTTTTTTTTTTTTTTTTTTTTTTTTTTTTTGGTATTCTTTTTTTTCTAATGGATAAAAATTCGCATCGGATGTAAAAGTCCGCGTGCGTAACGCGAAAAAGTATGAGAGAGATGGAGAAAACGGAAAAAAGAAAAAAGAGAGAGAGAGAGAGAGAGAGGGAGAGAGTATGTGTAAGAAAGTCTTTTAGATTTTATCAGAGGGTTCGTAACACAACGTTGAATTATTTATAGTACTCACGGCACGGAGAATTATGCGTCGGCGCGTACTTCGGATATTTTTACTGCAATTATTAATAAATTAACGGTATCTTACGGATCCACGATTATGTTTAGTTCGTCTTCGCTCGGAGGACTAGTATATTTCCATTCTTTAAAACTTTTATTATAATATAAAATCTATCGTTAATTTCTATACGAACGAACGCGTTCGAGAATAAGATCTACTAACTAAATTCTAATTAAGTACAAGCAAAACTTTCGTCATTCATTAAAAATTTTCTTATTAACTTCATTGAGAAATAATTGATAATATTGATAATTGAAATAAAATTCTGAACAAATGATTATACGCTTTACGGATAATATAAAAACAAAAAAAAAAAAACAAAAAAAAAACAAACAAAAAAATAGATTCGATCTCGAATTTCTATGTAATATATATTATATATATATATATATATATATATATATTTTTTTTTTTTGTTTGTTTCATCAGAACAAACCTTCTTTTCTTTTCTTTTCTCGTTTCCCCACAGCCATCACCTCTTTTTTTTTTTTTTTTTTTTCTTCATTTTCATCGGACGCGAGTACTCGAGAATGGCCGCAATAAAGTGTCGAGCGCAGCCCCGCGTGTGTTTACACGCAGACGAAGGGGGAAAAGAGAGAGAAAGATAGAGAAAGAGATAGAAGAGAGGAGACGAGACGTCATCCGGCGTGAGTAGGCTTCGGGATCGATCTGCTGACATTTCTGGGTTACGTAATATTGCACTTTACTGCTTTACCTGTGAACTCTAAATGTGTCTTAAACGCACATACACACAGAAAGAGAGAGAAAGAGAAGAAAGGGGGCTGGAGGGGGGAGAAAGAGAGAAAGAGAAGTGAGGGGGTTTGGGGGAAAGGGCGGAGGGGGGAGAGAGAGAAAGAGAAATATATTCCCGATAGGAAATAGAACGTAAACGTACTGATGAATAAACGAAAGAGACACGAGAACTCTGTGTTACTTTTGTCGTTGTTGTTATTTGTTTGTTGTTATTTGTTTGTCGCGTTGTCGTGGCGTCGCCGTCGTTGTCGGTGTCATTGTCATTGTCGGTGTTACCGTGTTACTCCCCTACTGTTATTGTTGTTGATGCTGACGCTACTGTTGCTGATACTGCTGTTGCTTCTAGTGAGGGAAAATGTTGCCGAAATTCGTATCCTCCCACTGGTTTTACCTCTGAAACTCCATTTTGTCAGTGCGTGTACTCGAGAGGTCATTCCTCGAGTAATGGAATTATACGACAAAGAGGATACATAAGCTGTATTTATACGTAGTTATGCATCTATGCACATACAATAAAACAAAACTGAATAAATGAAGATGAAGATATATAGGTAGAGAGAGAGAGAGAGAGAGAGAGTGAGAGAGAGAGAGAAAATTAGACGATTTAGAAACCGATACGTTTATCTCTGGTATTATTTAATAAATCCTAAGTTTTCCATTTTCTAAGATTTACCATTACTCTAATAAATTATTCGAATTTATCTGTTTATTCGTTAAACGAAAACATTCGAAAGCATTCTCCGATAGCATTGTCATAATTACATATGACATATATCATTGTTTTAAGAAACTCGAATCTAATAATTCCCATACGTTCAAAACTAATCCTTTATACCAATCGTCTAACTTTGTACTCACACTGATTATATTCTCGAAATAATTAATTTTCCTTATTTCGAAACAATCTAATCTCACGCTTAATCCATTTTCATCGTTTCTATTTATTCGTATATATATATATATATAGATACACATAAAATATATTATATATGTACAAATATGTACATAAAAGTCGAATGCAACATGTAATGATAATATTTAATATTTTTAGTATATTATTACGTCGTAATAAATTTTTATTTCCAATAAGAACTTCGTACGATCGTAATTTATTTCTCTCTCTCTCTCTCTCTCTCTCTCTCCCGCAATTTTTCTTTCATTTTTCGTTTTTTCCTTTGTTTTTCTTTTTCCTAGGTTTATTTACTCATTTTTCGAAATTTCCACAAATTTATCGCAAAATCCTCAATAACGAATACCGTGTTTGCGTTCGGTAAATATTCGAATGTAACAATGAAAAAGTTATATATGTATGTGTGCATACATATATATATATATATATATATACATATATATGTGTATATATACACATACGTGTTGTATTATACATACATTGTATATACACATATACGTGCATATATACACAAACATACACGTAGGAAGTAAATTGGGGTTCCGCGTTTTCGCTCGTACGAGGGCTAACTCTGCTACGAGTTATTTTCGTGTCCGACGAAAAGTTGTAAAACGTTTTCCAACCGAGCACTACGTTTCTATCTCCCTACTATACTTTAATATCCCGAACGTCACGTGGTATGATTTACGCCAGAGTCACACACGGAAATATATATTCAATTGGTCGGATGACGTTCGGTTTGCAAAATGAAAAATGTCGAAAAATCGCCGAGGTGGGAGAAAGGAAGAGAAGGATGGTAGAAGGAAGGAAGAGAAGGATAGTGGGTGGGGAGGAAGGAGAGGGAGGAAGGGGAAGTGAAGTTCATGAAGTATCGACGCAACTTCGACGACTTTCGGTTTTTAGTATAAAAAATAAAAAAAAAAAAAAAAAGGAAAAAAAAGGATTGGAACGAATTTATGGAAATTCTATCGAAAATACTTAATCATCCGTTACAGCCCCGTACCGTAAAAAAAAAAAGAAAGAAAAAAAAGAAAGAAAAAACGAGAGAGAGAGAGAGAGAGAGAGAGAGAGAGAGAGAGAGAGAGAGAGAGAGAGAGAAACTAAGAGAGAAGCTTTTTCTTTTCAACTTTCGTTGGACTCCATTCGTCACTAAGAGATCATAAATTTCCAAAACTTTATCCGTAGATTTCTTCTCGTCGAGAGAATCTCCACGAAATGATTATTTTTATCCAAAAAAAAAAAAAAGAAAAAAAAAAATTATGAAAAAATGTTCGAGAGAGATAGAGAGAAAGAGAGAGAAGAGGGGGAGAGAGAGAGAGAGAGAGAGAGAAAAGGGGCTTTTCCATTTTCGAAAAGCAACAAACTATAATACATTACCAATTTCAAGTGGGTACACCTAAGGATTCATCGCAAAATAAACTTTCAACGCTTTCTCTATTATCCATAGCAATTATTTATTCTTGGAATTCTCGGCATCAATTTCGGATACCCTGAGTCTTTTACCTATAGCTTATGCTATACCGCGCGAGTAAACATCAAGCTATTTTCGTGAAGACTAACGAACGAGAGGGTAGGAGAGAGAGAGAGAGAGAGAGAGAGAGAGAGAAGGGGAAGGGTGGAAGGGGAGGGTGGAGAGGGAATGTGGAAGAAGTACAAGTATATTGCACCGATGACCCATCATCAATATTCGATCTATCTATATAATAATATCTAACAACCATGGAATATAACAAACGAGACAAATTATTGTCAAACAATCAATTAATCATTTTAATCGAACGATCTCAAATATCTCTTATAATCTCGTATAATTTAATACTTACACACTTACATATGTTTGTTTCATTAGTTCATTTTCTTCTTCATTTTCTTCTTCTAAATTCATTTTCTCTCTTTCTTCTTTTTCTTTTTCTTCTTTTCAATCCTTTTTATCTCATTTAATATCATCACAAAATTAATCGTCAGTTTTAATATTTGCCAAATAATAATAATAATAATAATAATAATAATAATAATAATAATAATAATAATAATAATAATTATAATAATAATAATAATAATAATAATAATAATAATAATATCGTATTATTATATTGGACAGATATATATAAGGGAAAAAGCGAGGAAAAAAGAAATGAAAAAAAGAAAAAAGAAAAAAAAAAAAAGAAAATTACTACCGTTATCCGAGGTGTAGTTGAGACTTAATTTTTTCACCTTTTCGTCGTCGAAAAAATTTATATCGCTTTTTAAGACGTTTCGAGGGCAGCTGCGAATCTTCTTCTTTTCTGAGATAAGAGCTCTCTCTCTCTCTCTCTCTCTCTCTCTCTCTCTCTCTCTCTCTCTCTCTCCCTCCCTCTGTCTCTCTTTCTCTACCGTTCCTTTTTTTTTTCTTTTTAATGCAACGCATTTTTCTTCAAGCTACTCCGCAAACAACGTTCTCTCTTTTCATATATTCTCTCTCTCTCTCTCTCTCTTACTCGTTCTCTCTCTCTTTCTCTCTCTCTTTTACTCGTTCTCTCTCTCTCTCTCTCTCTCTCTTACTCGTTCTCTCTCTCTCTCTCTCTCTCTTTTACTCGTTCCCTCTCTCTCTCTCTCTCTCTCTCTCTCTCGTTATTTGCTACGGCAGCAATTCCGCCGGGTTACTCTCTTTCCGAGGCATACGAAAGTTCGGTTAGAAATGGGGGGATGGGAGTGACGCGGGTGGAGATTTAGTACTGCGGTTATGACATAAAGTAATTTTTTCCGGTTCAGAGGAAGAGAAAGGTAATTTCCAGTTGTATCGAGGACGAAAATAGGAAATTCAGAAAGATGAAAAAAGGAAGGAAGGAAGAAAGGAAGGAAGGAAGGAAGGAAGGAAGGAAGGAAGGAAGAAAGGATGGAATCGGAAGTGGTTGGAGGAGGGTAGAGGATAAATGAAAAAAAAAAAAAAATCAAATATTAAAATTTTGAACGACAATAAATATGACTTGTAAACGATCAAACGTATTTCTGGATATAATGCATTTTTTGCGTGCATCCACCGCGCGTGCATGCATTACATTCCATTACTATCTACTAAATTAATTTATACTATAATTAATTAAATTGTATTATCTACAAGTATGATACGCATCGTCTATCGTTAAGAATTAATTAACCAATTGCATTATACGAGGTCACATGTGACAGAAGTATTGCACATTTTTTTTTTTTTTTCTTCTTCCCCAAAACTCCCGAGTCATACATGACGTGAGACAGGCGATACGTTTTCATATTTAATTAATAAAACTTGTTCAGTGACAAGACATGTGAATATTAAAATATTTTACTTGCATTTACATACATATATATATATATATGTGTGTGTATAATTAAATATATAATATATGTATATATAATATATACAATTTGCACGAATAGTATAGATAAGACGGACAAAAGTCAAAATGGAAAAGAAAATGAGGTCAGATTATTTGACCTGAAGAAAAAAGAAGCAGAAATAGGTAAATAAGTGAAAAAAGAAAAAATTAATAAAAAGAAATTAAAAAACAAACAAACAAACAAACAAACAAACAAAAATGAGAGTAAAGTAAAAAAAAAAAAAGGAGGAAAACAAGAAAAACGCTTTAAGTATTTTATAAATATATTCGTTCAAGTAAATTTCGATATTCGATCATTAGAGCTTGGAGTTCGAAATAATGCCAAAAGGGTTACCACGGAAACCTCTTCCTAAACGAGGTCCAAAACCGGGCGTAATAACTTAATCGAGGTTCCACGTTGGACCGTCGAACATTACCAACGAATACCGACGGGCTATTAAGCAGGATTTCCTCTATAGCTATATACACAAAACTATATAGGCACTATATCCTCTCCTCCTCTTCTCTCCTCCTCCTCCTCTTTCTCCACCACTCTTCCTCATCCTTCTTTACATTTTCCTTCTCTTTCTCCTTACTCTTCTCCTCCTCTTCCTTCGATCGTGACTTTCGAAACGATGGAGGAAAGTAAGAGCTTCGAAATTATACAAATTCAAATTCAAAACGATTTTATCTCTGACAAATATTATTCGTTATTATTCTGATAACGAGGAGACAGCTTGAAATAATCATGAAAATAATTATCATATTATCTTATACATATATATATATATATATATTTGCTATATATATATATAGCAAATATATTATTGATTTACATAAATAAAATATTTGAATTGTCAAACGATCAAAAGAAGAAGAAGAAGAAGAAGAAGAAAAAAGTAAGTGATAAAACGTACCAATTGCATTTTCAAAAGGGATAATACATTCGCATTATCTTCTTTCGTGTAGGACTTTAATGACTCGCGAAAGTATCGTTGGGGATTTCATGTTGCTTTTCGAAATGCAAGGAATCTTGTTATCGTGGGAAAACTTTGAAGGATGCTACTACGTTCTCCTCTCTCTTTCTCTCTCTCTCTCTCTCTTTCTCTCTCTTCTTAGTCTTCAGAGTCAACAGTCTATACACCTCTCTGAAACATAAACGAACGTGTTACGTTAGAAAAGCTTTACCTAAGAACTCGCAGTACGTGAGCCACAAACTTTACGTGACAAGATACGACAATGAGAGAAGGGTATTAGTGAAATAAGATATTTGGTTCAAAAGAAAAAATAGTTTTGATGAAAGATTTAATTTAAAATTTTCTTTTCTTAAATTTTTTTTTTTTTTCTTATTAATTATTCGAATCCAATCGATTAGAAAGAACATTATTAATATATATATATTATTATTTCACACATATGTGTGTGTGTGTGTGTGTGTAGATAGATATATAATTGAGCTTAAAATCTGATAGGAAAAGAATAAAAAAAAAAAAGAAAGATACAAAAAAATATATAAAAAAAAGATTAGAGAGAGAGAGAGAGAGAGAGAGAGAGAGAGAGAGAGAGAGAGAGAGAGAGAGAGAGAGAGTGAGAGAGAGAGAGAGATAGAGATAGAAACTAACTACTCAGGATTGAGAGATATCTTAGTAGAGATCTACAAAAAGAATGATCGATACGCATGAACTCTCATGCTACCGACGGCTAAGAGAGAAACCGATATCCCCGTTTGATTCTCTCTTTGAACGTGCTTTTAACTTGAAGCAGCAAGCGAACTCCGACCGTTCGTAGCCTTAAAGAGGTCACGGAAATTTCACCCACGGAAAGCAGCTGATTCGAAGAGCAACGATCGGGGATGCGGATAAGACGAATCTTGGCCAAGCCAATATAAGGTTCCTCGTTCAAACTCGATAAATTCCTTTCTTTGTATCTTCCATTCCTTTGATTCGATGATTTCGTTAGTTTGAATAAAATAACATATAATGAAAGAAATAAAATATAATGAACACTATAATATATATATATATATATATATATATATATATATATATATATATCAGGACCGGAAAGTAATGTCGCTTTCTTAAATTAAATTCAAACAAATAAATTTTTAACAAGTTTTTATTTTTAATCACAATTAAATATCGACATACGCAGAAACGACATTACTTTCTTGTCCACCTAATATATCTGATTATCAGGTTTATATATACATATATATTTAATATATTATATAAAATAATATATGACGGTACATATTAAATTAAACTTTTACGTCTTACATGAAGAATATACGTAGTACTTTCTTCAAGGACCGCTCGTATTGAACTGAGGACGTCTTGATACGAATGATAAATAAACGTGTATCTATCCGTGTGTTTATATGTTTCTGTCCTTTTGAAAATAAATGAGTCGAATGGAGATGGATAATAATAATAAAAAAAAAAAAAAAAAAAGAAAACAAGAGATATAAACGTGAATCCAACGATCGAAACAATATTCTTATGATCTAAATTCTGTCACATTATTATCATTAAACTCGTTTAGAATTACATGACCTCTTGAAAGTTCATATAACTATTATCTAAGCTAAATAATTCAAATGGTTAAATGGAGATATTATTCATGTCGGGAAAAAGAACACATGGGTTATGCGCGTCTCTATATAACAAACTTCTAACAGGTCCATTAAAATGATTTACAACGGGAATATTAACGATAGTAACGAACGAATTTTTAACAAATGTTTCCTTCACGTTAAATGGCAAAGCTTAGTTCAATATCAAGACTAGGGTCGATTAATAGCATTCAAACGGGATTACATCGTAAACGTCAACGCGATAATGAATTTAAATTGTTATTGAAACCTTCGAAGAGAGAGTAGTTAGCAGGTTTAAAACGAACACACGTTCGTCCGTAGTACCATCATCCACCATTAGTAGACACATTGAGATCGATCGATATAGATATCCAATTAGATTTTACGATCGAAACTAGCCCTAATTGAATGTTATTGCGATTGAAAGGAAAGATAAATTTACGGTTAGATGTCTGTCACCGATCAATCTTAATTAAATGAGACTATTTTTTTATTTTTATTTTTATTTTTATTTTTTTTTTATTTTTTTTTTTTTTTTCTTTTGAAAAGAAAAAAATCTTTTCAATATCCAATCATTAAGCAATACTATATTATTATTGTTATTATATAACAGTGTTATTTATTCAGATATCTAAAAAAAAGAAAAAAAAAAAAAAAAAGAAAAAAAAATTATCGATCATCACGATATTATTTATTATTAAAGCAATCGAATCTTATAGAAAATATCGATATTTATTTCGATATAAAACTATTGAAAAGTCGAGGGAACATATGAAATATTAGAAATTCAAAACATGACTTATAGACCATAAATCCGCCACACCTATGCTCTTACATATTGTTATTTATTTAGATAAAATGTAATGAAAACTTTCGACGTATGAAATATTAAATATTCGAACATACATAACGTATTGAAGCAAACCAATGCTATATTATATTATGTTATATATCATTATTTATCAAAAAAAAAAAAAAAAAAAAAAAAGGTATTCTCTATAAACGGAATACACATTTACAAGCACATAAAGAAGTACACATCTATATAAAATAAAATACCAAAAAACATAAATAATTTATTGACCTATTCGATCTCCATTACTATAAAGTATCATTATTTATCGTTTACAATATAATATAATATAATATATAAATATTATTTATGATAATATACTTGACAAATCAGAATTCTAATCTCTACATGGGGGAAAACATTTTCTTGTTTCAGAAAATGGAGAGAAAGGCGTGATCGGTGTTAACGTTAAGAGAGAGAGAGAGAGAGAGAGAGACAGAGAGAGAGAGAGAGAGAGAGAGAGGGAGAGGGAGAGAGGGAGAGAGAGAGACAGAGAGACAGAGAGAGAGAGAGAGAGAAAATGAACGCAAACGGTAACGTTGGTTCTCAGGAGGGCGGCAATGGTAACGATTATGGTGTTAGCAACGAAGAAACCGCCGCCCTTCTGAGTAGGGCACCACCGCCGCCGGTGGTGGTTGCCGCGGCGTCTCAGGGCAAGCCAGTGCTAACGCGACAGAATAGGGCAACTTTTTTGGTTGCCTCGCCGCAACTGTCAGTGTCTGGACTTGGCGGCTCCGAGGAGAGCGGCACCACCGAAGATCCGGCAACAAGATCTGTACCCGACATCGAATTACATTGTCGATTGGACGGTGAATTTCAACAACAATCTCAGCAACAGCTGCAACAACAACAACAACAACAACAACAGCAACAGCAGCAACAGCAACAGCAGCAACAACAGCAGCAGCAACAGCAGCAACAACAACAATTGCAACAACAGATCGTACCACCTACGATTTATCGATCGAGACAGGTGTCTCATCAATATAATCGTTGCCGATGCGATCGAAGGGATTCTCTCGCTCCATCCTCTGCCCTACACTTGGCACGCAGCGTTTCAAGGTAAGTCCATTTTATTTTTATATCTTATAATATTAGGTGGACCAGAAAGTAATGTCGTTTCTAAGCATGTCGATATTTGATTGTGATTAATAATAAAAATTTGTTAAAAATTTATTCGTTTGAATTTAATTTAAGAAAGCTACATTACTTTCCGGTCCCATCTAATATATTACTTTAATTCGAATTAATATTTCAAGTACACGTCGTTTTATTATCTGATATTAAATTTTAATGTGTCATTAAACGTATTTAAATGTGTCGTGAATTTTACGTAAATAATCGAAACTTTAAGTCATTAAATTAATGACACAAGTACGATAATACAAAGTTACAATATGTTTTAACGAAATTCAAGATTCGTATCGTATGTGTTACATTGAAATGCATTTTCTTAGAAATGCTTAACAAGAAATTATGAGGAAAAAAAAGGAAAAAAAGAACAAGAAGAAGAAGAAAAGTAAACAAAAACAAAAAAAAAACAAAAAAAAAAAAAAAAAAGATATCTTTCAGTTCGATATCGGCCATCGATCGGATGTTTACGTCATAATGATGGACTACTTATTGTTAACTACTTTTATGCATTAAGTTGAGTGCCAGGCTTATAGAAAATCGGCCACTTATAGACCCGACATATGTATATCCCTTTTATTTCTTATATTTGCATTTACCACAATACTATATATATATATATATATATATATATATATATATATATATATATACACATATATCGATGGTGAAAGACGTAAAGTGGAAACCAGGGTAAATAAATTCGGCGAGAAAGGCTTTCGCTTGGCATAAAAATAGACGTACTTTGGTCCTGGCTTGATAAAAAAGAAAAAAAAAGAAAAAAAAAAAGAAAAAAAAAAAAAGAAGAAGAAGAAAGCAAAAAGAAAAAATAAAATAAAAAAGTTTTAATAGGAATCGATATTGGTATTAAAGAATTTACGTCACGTGCCCGTCTTTTTAATCGTATAATCTTATTCCCTCGTTTAATGCAAATTAACGCGAACGAAGAAAAAAGATAGAGATATAAAAAAATATAGACAGACTAATAGAGAGAGAAAGAGAGAGAGAGAGAGAGAGAGAGAGAGAGAGAGAAAGATTTTAAATATTGAGAAGTACTCGTCTGTAAATTACAATCAAGTTATTCCGATTTAAACTCGATTATAGAAATTTAATTCGTAATTCGATGCTTGAGATATTCCAAGTTGAAAGATCCAAGTCGAATTAATGCTAAACGTTGCTTCGCGTCTTGACGATCTTTCTTATATATATATATATATATATATATATATATATATATATATGTGTGTGTGTATATATATGTATATGTACAATATATACATAGCCAGCAAGCACATCTCTCATGATTATCTCGATCACAAGAGTATCGCTAATTATCCGAGAGCTTAATCGAAACGTAGATATTACTGAATACATACATATATATTCATCGTTCTATTGTAATCGCAATAGAGTTGCTCGTTATATAAGGGATTTGCCAGTGGAATTTTGATACAAATCGATAATACACTCCGTGATATTTTGATGTTCCATATATATATATGTCTCATCATAATTTTCAATAAATTAATACTGAAATTTATCAATGGACAAGTCGATAAAAAATATACATATATATACACACACACACACACATATACATAATATATATATATATATATATATATATATATATATATTATGTAAATGCCAATGATCTCGTACACGATAATTCGGCAATAGTAATATTTTTACTAGATATAATTTTGATTGCGAATGAACAAGAATTCCAAAAGAAAAAAAAAAAAAAAAAAAAAAAAGAAATCCCTATACTGAACTTGATAATATGGAAAAGATCAATAAACAAGAAGAAATAAATCTTTATATACAATGTTAAAGAAATCTTTCTCATTACATTTTCTTTTATAACATCGACAAAATATGTTATATTTTTGTACGGACATTTTACGGACGAACATATATATTCATACAACTGTGTTCGTTGTGTATGTCATCTGTATATATGTGCCTCGAAAAGGAATGGTTAAAAAAATCATCTTGCATGTCTCGTCGTTGTTAAGTGCCGTCTTGAAAATTGAATTTAATATAGCGTAGGAAAAAACTCGATGGAAATCTAAAAATACTTTGGGGCCATCCAATTTATATATTTCCCCCTTTTCTCAAAACTTCGATCCGTCGTCGTAACTGAAAGGTTGAAAAATTGTAAAAAGAGTCGCATAAATTATTCCGAGTTTAAGTAAATATTGTATTCTCACGGAATGACGATATATCTCGATAAGAGGTAAGACGATGATGCTCTAAAAAAAAAAAAGAAAAGAAAAAAAAAAAGAAGAAGAAAAGAAAAAACATTGCGAAAGGTCAGTTTATTTATTTTTTTTTCCTCCCCATTTTTTGTCATTAATATTTATTACCGTAATTAATCTACTAAATTGTATACGTTTAATAAATTAATAAATTTTCTTACGTTGAATATAGAAAGGATGAATTTACATTTTATGTGATAAACAAGAATATGAAATTTAAATTTCATAGATCGTCATATCTTTTCGTAAATTTCATTAATTTATCTATTACAAACAATGTACGTATTATAATTGTATAATTTATATCTCATCGTACGTTCAATTTTCACGAAGTAATAATAAAGGACATATCAAAAATTTACAAAGGATTTTAAACAAATAAATTAATTATTTTCTTTTTCGAAATTATATCAGGTTAATCTTTATTTTTTTATTTTTTTTTATTTTTTTTATTCTTTCGTTTTTTACTTGTTTCAGATCGGAAACGAAATTCCTAGATTTATGGTTTTTTGATTTGACAAAAATAAATAGAGAAAAATATATATATATACATATATATATATATATATCAGTCTATAAAATAGCAAAAAAAAAAAAAGGAGTAATTCTTGCGTAAAATCATTTAGGAACTTTTAATTCATTCTAGAAATTGTTGACCAATCTAGGAAGTTTTCATCCACCCTATACTTTGCTTCATTACTCTCAAGGGTGTTAAATAAACAATATTCTCTAAGTTTATGTACACGAGAATGGTTGTTTCTCCAAAATCATGTTAAAACAACTAATTTATATATATATATATACATACTACATACACATATACCTACATATATGGTATACATAAAAAAATAAAAATAAAAATAAAAAAAAAGTAAGAAAATAAAAATAAAAATGAAAATAAAAAAAAAAAAAAATGAATAAATTCTCTATCGTAGTATTAACTCTTACGTTTTCCATAAAAGTTCAAGAAAGAAAGAAAGAAAGAAAGAAAGAAAGAAAGAAAGAAAGAAAGGGATAAAAGAAAGTTGGTAAAAAAAAAAAAAATAAGTTCTAAATCGAAACAGATCCATCTTAGAGAACAAGTTAAAAAAGATATTTTCAACAGACACGTGAACCAATATAAAAATCAATTTGAAGAGATTGTTTTCAAGAAGGTATAACGATTTGAAGAGATAGTTTTCAAAAAGGTATATAACGTATTTCTATTTAAAAATTTGTTCTTGAATTTATTTTCGTAAAAAAAAAAAAGAAAAAAACAAACAAACAAACAAACAAACAAAAAAAAAGAAAAAGGACAAAAAACAAAATGTCATCCGTCAAATTCAATGGAATTGAATTTGTCGTCCGTTGAAATCGAAATCGTGTCAAATAAAAGACGTCGCATTGTCAACGATTTTCGTATGATCAACCGTGTTAGATCGGACTCATCGAATCGAATGATGATCGTAAAGAAAAGGTATAATAGAAAGAATTATTTTCCCGTGTTCGAATTTTCGATCGAAACGAAATTCTCTCCGGAATGAGTTTAGGAGGTCAAAGGTCGTTCCTTTTCACATAGATAGACCATGTAGTTACGTACATGGTAGGTCCATTTCGTGGTGACGTTTCCCAAGGGAACAAAGGGAAGAAGGCAATAGAGAGAGGAGGGAAAGGATGGAAGGGAAGAGAAGGGATGGAAAGGAGTGTGTATAGAAGGGATAGAGAAGGAGAGGAGGTTGAGAGGAAAACACAACGCTCGAATTTCGTGGCTTGAAACGTCGACGACGTTTCTACGATGTTGTTTGGCTCGGAAGATTGACTTGGACTTTCGAGGATCTTCCTCTCTTTCTTTTCTCTATCTGTCTTTTTATTCTCTCCTTCTCTCTCTCTCTCTCTCTCTCTCTCTCTCTCTCTCTCTCTCTCTCTCTCTCTCTCTCTCTCTCTCTCTGTCTGTCTGTCTCTCTCACACTCTCCTTCTTATACTCTATGTTTAGAACCTATGTTCTCGAACGATTTGACGAGCTTCGAGAGTAAGATTACGAGAAACTGGGAATGTCTCTGAAAATGACGAACCAATTCCTTTTCACGATTCTACATTTTCACAGTGAATAATAAAGTAGTCTATTCTCTCGGGTGGATAGAACGAAGCTAAGATAAATAACGTCGACGATTTATCTGTTTGTTGCTTGTTGAAAAGAAAAAAGAAAAAAGAAAAAAAAAAAAAAAAATAGAAAAGAAAAGAAAGAAAAAGAAATGAACGCACGAGGGAATACGTATAGGGATTTCTTTCGAAGTAAATCGTATCAAATTTTTTTCTTTAGTTATGCTTTCTTTTTTTCCTTCCTTCCTTCCTTCCTTTTGCAAACAAAAATTTGTAAATAAAGAGAAAAAAAAAAAAAAAAAAAAAAAAAGAGAGAAAAGAAACGAAAGAAAGAAAGAAAAAAAAAAGAAAAATGAAAAAGAAATAAGTAATATTACATTTCACGTTTAATCCATGTATAATCTAAGAGAAGTGAACCAACGTAGATTCTAGACACGTTCTGTCAACCTTTTCTTTTCCTTGGATGGAAGAGGATATAAGAATTTCATGAAGATAGAAAAAACAAATACAAAAAAGAATAATAATAATAATAATAATAATAATAATAATAATAATAATAATAATAATAATAATAATAATAATAATAATAATAATAATAATAATAATAATAATAATAATAAAAAGAAAAAGAAGAAGAAGAAGATGATGATGATGAAGATGAAGAAAAAGAAGAGGAAGGAAGATAGAAAGTATGTTAAGAGCAAAGACGAGAACTTTAAAGAACAACAAGAATTTTCAAAGTTTCTTCTAATAGTATTTCTTCGATAATAATTAACGATATCCCACGATACACATATACGAAGAGTATAGGAGGTTATTTAGATAAATAATTGATAGAATAGTATTTTTAGAATAATCGTGAATAGTCTTATTTGCGCATTCCAAATTATAGAATGAAATTTATTTAAAAAAAAAAAAAAAAAAAAAAAAAAAAAAAAAAAAAAAAAAAAAAAAATTAATTCTTTTGTTTACCCTTCTATTAAATTTTATATTCTTCATTTAAAAAGAAAAAAAAAATATATATATATATATTAAAATGTTTTAAACTTAATAAGTAATTAAATTTGATATAATGAACAAAAGAAAAAATATAAGATAATTTTTGTGTTTTACTTTTTCATTTCACTCATGATAAGAGGATAATAGGAAAAACAATTGTTTAAAATTCATGAGGGGAGGAAAAAAAAAGTCAAAAAAAGGAAAAACAAATATTATCTTCAAATCGTAATCTCTTCAATTAAGAAAATTGTTCGAAGGATATATTATTACACCTTAAAGATAAAAAAAAAAAAAAAAAAAAAAAGATAACAATTGAAAAAAGAAAGAGAAAGAAGAAAGAAAAAGAATATGCTTTTACTTGGATTACTTTTCATTAAGTAATACCACTCTAATGAAAACATCGACAAGTTGATTTTCTCGTGTTTCGTGTCCTTTTATTCCGATCAAAGGCACGGGAATTTTATTCAAGCCCGATTGAATTGTCATTAGATCAATCAAATTAAAGAACAAAAAGGAAAGAGAGAGAGGAAAAGAAAAAAATAAAAAGAAGAAAAAAAAAAAAAGAAAAGAATATAACAGATTCCCTCTCTCTAGATTATTTCCCTCTCTCGACCGTGAAAATTTGACGAAATTTTTAATAGCCGAACACACACACGCGTGTCCTACAGCAGAGATGCAAGAGAAAAAGAAAAGAAAAAAAAAGAAAAAAAAAAAAAAAAAAGGAAAGAAAAAGAAAAATCCATTGATTAGATGAAGACCACGGTCAAATGAAAAATAAATTGAAAATGGAACTACGAAGGATTTCTATTTCCCATCTTGAAATATATATATATATCATAACGGGCGAGAAAGTTTTTCGAATGAACCGACATGAATGGAAAGATCCGATCCGGCGTTGAATTTTTTTCTTTTTTCCTTTCTTTTTTTTCTCCCTCTCTCTCTTCTTTCTTACTTCTTTTTTTTCGTTCCCCCTACCCCATGGATTTAATATACAATCGTACGTGTGAATTATTCATAAAGTGCGAGGTACAAAGTAGATAATGCTACTGGAATACCCAATAGAATCGAAATTGAGAATTTCTACGGCTACGGTATTTCCATGTGACGGCTGTCACATTTTAACAAAGATAATACAATATTCGTATATAGTTACTTGATCCGCTTATATGATATATAAATATATATATATATATATATATATATATATATATATATAAATACACACATACATACACGTATGTATATATAATACATGTACACCATGTATACATTTAATATACGCATGTGTGTGTGTGTGTATTTATATGTGTTCTTCTTTAACCCAGTATATAGCCTTCTAATTTATTTGATTGAAATTTATATCGTTAATACGATGACGACATGAAGAGATAGCAAAGAAGACGCATTAAAGCTTTTTATTCGACATACCTTTCGTGACATTTAATCGTAAAAAAGGATTCGTGAAAGTAGCGATAACATTCATCACGGTCTACTAGAAAGTAAAGAGAGAGAGAGAGAGAGAGAAAGAGAGATTTGCATTCTCAGGTACTCTCTTTAACTCCTCGACTTCTACTTTTATTTAAATGGCTTCGTAATCTACGACAGATGGAAAATCGTGATTTCATTCGCGTTGAAATATTAAATTTGATAAAAGAAAAAAAGAAAAAAAAAACGGAAAAAAGAAGAAAAAAAAAAGAAAAAATAACAAAGAAAGAAAATGAAAGGAAAAAGAAAAGAAAAAAAAGAGGGAAAAGGAAATAACAAAAAAAAAAAAAAAAGAAGAAGAACGATTTAAGGACATTAATGAATATTCTATACAAATCGCTATAAGGATTTATACGAAAATAAAGGGGGAAAAAAAAAGAAAAAAAAAACAAAGAAAATACATAAATAAATAAGAAAAAATAAAACGTCAAGAGAGGTGTCAAATAATGGAATTGGTTAGAATAAAAACGTATAAAAAGAGATGAGGAAAAAAGAGAGAAAGACAAAGAAAGAGAGAGAGAGAGAGAGAGAGAGAGAGAGAGAGAGAGAGAGAGAGAGAGAGAGAAATAAACGAGATAGAGTGAGGATTATCTTCTACGGCAATTAAGGAAAGGACCAATTAGGTCCAAAGCAAATATCGATTGGTTTGATCTCGTCCATGAGAACCACCATACCACGAATAAACCATACAACGAAAGTTAAAGTATTTAAAATTATTGAAACGATTCCCCTCTTTTAAATGTTACAACGATGATTATCGTTAAACTTGAAATATGAAAATTGAATTGTCCTTTTAATCGGCCGTTCAACGCATCCAAACAAGATTTTACAGAGATAAAATGTAACACCACCACATCGTTTGCATCGAATCGAATCATTTTTCTTTTCTTTTCTTTTCTTTTCTTTTCTTTTCTTTTCTTTTTTCATCAGAAGATGATTATCGAAGAAATTGACGAACTAATAATAGTAACCAAGCAAAGTTTTCCCACCCTTCTCCTTCTCATTCTTCTTCTTTTTCTTTTTCTTCTTTATCTTTTATCGTCATCTTCTTACTCACTTACTTACTTACTTACTTACTTACTTACTTACTTACTTACTTACTTACTTAAACCCGTCGGTCCATTATTATCGTAAAGAATACCGTTATTAGTTCAAAGAAGAAGAGACCCTCTCATCGATCGAGTTAATCAATGTAATAAGAGCCAACGATGGGAACCGATAGTAATTAACAAACAAGTGTCATTTCTTGTTAGAGACGAGAAATTTGATTCTTAAAGTTCGAACGACGATTATATAAATAATTCTATTTAGTAATATGGAATCTTCCGATAAAAAAAAAAAAAAAAAAAAAAAAAAAAAAAAAAAAAATAAGGAAAAAAAAGCAAAAAACAAAAAAAACAAAACAAAATAAAAATACCACAATAAGGATGACAAATCAAATAATATATTATGTTTTTGAATTTTTTTCATATACGCCAAAAAAAAAAAACAAAAAAAAACACAGAGAGAGCGTAAAGAGCGGACATCATTGCTGTCCATGTCAAGCACCACCACCACCGGTACTTGTAACAACCTCTCCAAGTGCACGGATAATACGTCAAAGTTCTCAACCAGAGGCCTGCTGTTGTTCCGGATGTTGTTGCAACTTACATGCCGGCATAGCGCCGAGTGCTGCCTCTCTACGGCAATTACGCGAGCCCGGCGACGGAATTGCCGGCATAGCTGCGGATTCATTGAGAATCAACGGTGGAATACGACAATTCCGACAGGTAAGCCGCAACCAATTGTATTTTTGCATTTTGCTCAATGGCACCCCACCGAGCCATAATCACCAACGTCATTACCGCCACACAATCATTTACCATCAACCCATTACGACGACCATTATTATTACCACATTACATCAGAATCACAATTTATTACATTATTTATTAATACTTTGATCAATCACTAAAATGTGCCTTCCTCATATTCATTTTATTTCTAACGACAGAAAGAACAAAGTTCATCCATCGCTTTCTTATATACTTCATCATCATCATCATCGTCATTATTGTTATTATCATCATTATCATTATCGTCATCATTATTGTAACCCTCTTGTGTAAAATATTAACAGATTATTATTAATCTTGATGTCGTTATCTTATTCTCTTCGTTATGGTCATTCTCGATGTATTGTTGTTGTTATTACTTTCTCAATGTTGCTCGTACACATATTCGTTTAATAAATCGATCCAAGATCCAGGATCGAATTCTGAGAGTTATCGCTCTCTATCTCTTTCTCTCTGTCTCTCTCTCTCTCTCTCTCTGTCTCTTTCTTTTTCTTTCTCTCTTTTATATCTTCCATCTGTGTTCATTAGCCATATATGTTTTCTTATCTTTAATCGACATTGCAACTTCCTGCTATTTCTACCCTTTTCTAATGTGTCTCCATATATTTCGTGTGTTTTTATTCCTTTTGTATTCTTTAACGAGAAAAAAAAAAAAAAAAAAAAAAAAAAACAATAATAAATCTAATACGTTCATGTCTACAAAATATAGGAATATAAAAAGGAAAATAAGTGAACGAATAAATAAAGTTCATGATAATTATTTACGAAGAAAAAAAAAAGAAAAAGAAAAAGAAAAAAAAATATCCGAAGAATTTTACCTCGGTTGCATAATTTACCGACAAAGAGAAATTCTTCTTCCATATCAATCGCAGGATAAAACTACCCCTCAACTTCGAACACACGTTTCTTTATCGTTGGAACTTTTAACATCGCGCCACCTGGCGAAGGGTAGTGAAGTTAATAGTTCGAAGAAACTTAAAAGTAGGGAAATTAGGAAGTGATCGTACCGACGATGACATTTCGAATCATTCGGTTCGACAAATACTAAATGGAGCGACTTTAATTACCCTTTCTCCTTATAAAAAAAAAAAAAAATCAATAAATCAAATTACATTAATTAATAAATTCGATCAATCTTTCTTTCTCTCTATTTCTCTCACTCTTTCTCTAAGCTTCTCTAAAAATTTTCTTTTATAGAAAAATAGATGGCACTGTGTGGGTGTTTTCAACCCTCTAAGATTTCATTGCTTATATTT
>NC_140817.1:5167500-5172500 GCF_050613455.1 Vespa mandarinia | reverse complement strand
AATTTTGCGTCGGTAATCGAAGTTAAAGTAACTATAAAACTGTTTTCTTCCTTTTTTTTTTTTTTTTCATTTTGTTTTTGTTTTCACTCTAAATCTCTCGACAATTGACATGGGTAGGGGGAGGTAGGAGATGGGTCCTTTTATCAAAGTACCTTTAAAATATTGTAAGAATAAATAGAAGAACAAAAATGCATTACGTATCAAAGTTATATTCGTTGGATAAACTAATGAAATAATTTGACACGTTTCACTTAAATATAATATATTCTCTAACATAATATGAATTTTTTCTTGACGTCGTTTTTTTATGTTACGCATTTGTCGATATATCGAAGTCGTTCTATATATATATATATATATAATATTTATACATATACATATAATATATATATATATATATATATATATATATATATATATATATTGAGCAAGAGTATAAATATAAATGAGAAAGAAACACTTTGAGACGTTCAAATCTAATGGAATATATCGCGTGTGTGCCATGCATTATGTAATCTTGAGCGAAAAAAGAAAAAAAAAGGAAAGAAAAGAAAAGAAAAGAAAAGAAAAGAAAAAAAGAAAAAGAAAAAAGGGAAAGAAAGAAAGAAAGAAAGAATAATTGAAGAAAAGGAGAAAGAGAGAAAAGAAGAGAGAAAAAAGAGGAAGAGGAGAAAAACAAAAGAAAGAAAGGAAACCTTCATTAACGAAAGTACATTTCTGTTTCGAAAAAGCCTCCGCGAAAATAGGTTTCACGAATGAGGGGGCGAAGAAAACTTACATTTACTTTTTCCACCCATGCATTATACTCCGAGAGAGAAAGAGAGAGAGAGAGAGAGAGAGAGAGAGAGAGAGAGAGAGAGAGAGAATGAATTTCTAAGGAACGATCGATTAGTCGGAAGGAGGGAGGAAGAGAGAAAAAATAAAATAAAATAAAATGAAAAAAGAAAAGGAAGAAAAAAGAAGGAGTAAAAGAAATGTTTCAAGAGAGAACTTTTACGACCGATTATTCCTCGTAGTTTTTATTCTCCTCTATTCTTTCCCCTTCATCCTTTTTATTTTATTTTTTCTTTTTCTTTTTCTTTTTTTTTTTCTTTTTTTAATTTTTTTATTTTTTCAATTAAATCGAACTAACCCGGTTAAGAATCCTTGGTGTAAATCCGATCGATCGATCGATCGATCGATTGTATGATCGATCGAAACGAATCAAAGTATTCGTTGTTTCATAGTTAAACCAATAATAGAAGATTCCCTTATTAAAGTTTAGTGCGCTCTCCTCTCTTAGCTCGGCTCGTCGAATTCACCAAAGTCGAATTCGCTATAATCGCTTCAGATTAGAATCCATCTAAACGATCGTATTCTCGGTTCGTTTCTAACTGCCTTTTAGTTATCTAACCGTCTATCTATCACTTGTCTCTGTCTATCTGTCTTTCTGTCTGTCTGTCTGTCTCTCTCTCTCTCTCTCTCTCCCTCTCCATTGCTTAGGACCATCTCTCGACACCAATTTATCTGACAATATCCGTACAAGTCAAATCTCAAAAATATCGGAAGTATTGCAATCGATTTTTTTTTTGCACATTCTATCGACAAAACATCGAAACTTCTTTCATCGATGTCAATCGACTATCTCACTCCAACGATCTCCTCTTTCTCTCTCTCTCTTACTCTTTCTCTTCAACGACCCCTAAAATCATTCTCACACACATAACCATTCCCATTGTACCATAAGCCACCACATTATACCACACCATTCTCTCTCTCTCTCTCTCACTCTCTCTCTCTCTCTCTCTCTCACTCTCTCTCTCTCTCTCTCTCTCTCTTTCTCTTTCTTCCTCTTTCTTTTTTTTCTATCACTCCACACTCATGCATTTCTAATCTTTTCTTTTTTTTTTTTTTTTTTTTTTAATAATAATTTAAACATGATATTTAGCATAGAGCAAGTAACATAGTTTAGTATTATAGTTAACATCGAACGTAGAATAATCAAATAGTTTAGATAATTAAAAGTGATGAAATATCAAAAAGAGAGAGAGTACTTATTCGAAAGAATAAAGAAGGAAAATAAATCGTGATGTATAAAAGTTATAAAAAATTGAGAGCGAATATGATGAGAAAAATTCTTTATCTCTCTCTTTCTCTCTATCTATCTATCTCTCTCTCTCTCTCCCTCTCTCTTTCTCTCTCTCTCTCTCTCTCTCTCTCTCTGTCTCTCTTTCTAGTTTATCACACTACTTTCCTTTTCTTTCTTACTCTATCATTATCCATCCCTCGCTAAGTCCGATCTATCAAAATCACCGTTTGCAGCACTCATCTTTTCTCTCTCTCTCCTCTCTCTCTCTCTCTCTCTCTCTCTCTCTCTTTCTATCTATATACATATCTATCTATCTCTTTCCATCTCTCACGTTTCACACCATCTATCTATCTCTCTCGCTCTCTCTCTCTCTCTCTCTTTTTATTTGTACGAATATAACAACGTGCTAAAAACACGCCCAGTTTCCCTGGTGGTGCAAATCGTCATCGTCATCGATGGCGACAACGCCTCCCCCGCCAACGGCTATGATGCCCGCTTCCGGTTCCGGTTCCGGCTCCGGTACTCAGGGCGTCGTACTCTGTCCACGTACGCTGTCTCAGGTTCGACGATCACGACTACGCAGAGCCCTCACCGAGGCTACCGCAGAGACCGTTGGCTACGTCAAGACGGTGGGGAAGAATTTCTTTTGATATGCCAAATAATTAATACATACCTCATATATATATATATACATACATATATATATATACTTAATTACCACGCAATTTGACATTAATACACGCTCACGCATATTGTATATATATATATATATATATATATATATATATATGTATATATATGCATACATATATATACATTATACATATACATAATATATTATTTATGCGTTACATATTTCTCATACGAATTCTTTCTTTCTTTTCTTTTTATTTTTCTTTTTTTTCATATTATTTTTTCTATTTTTTTTTTTTTTTTTTTTTTCATTTTTACTGACACACATCGATGCACGATGCTTCAATGAAAATTAAAAAGGTTCGTATTGAACGTTCAAAACCGAGATATTCTGAAAACAGGGTGTTTTTTTTTTGTTTATTTTTTTTTGTAGATCCTTAAATTACAGAAGATGTATCGAAACATTACGTCTCGAATGGTATGATATTTCTTTTTTTTTTTACATGTGCAATATCGAAGAGTAAATTTCAATAGATTTTATATACTATCTCTTTGTCTCTCTCTCTCTCTCTCTCTCTCTCTCTCTCTCTGTCTATCTATCTATCTCTCTTTTAATATCAGACCTTATGTGACACCCTGTATAAATTGATAGGATATTTAACTGTCTACGATCAATGTGTCACTGAAAGGATTAATATCATAATCGTTTCGAAAAAATAAACCTCTCTCTCTTTCTCTCTTTCTCCCTCTCACTTTTTCTTGTATAATTATTACAATATATTTCATGATGCGTCTGATTGAATTTTTTTCTTTTTTTCTCTTTAAGATTTACATTCTCGAAAAGATAATATATCTTCAATCGGAAACAATCAAAATGATCGTAATATAGTTAACGTCCATAGATACCCATCAGTATATTTCACTTTTTATGTAACTCTGTTTTTCAATATCCTCGGTTTTTAAACGTTGTAATATAACCCTTAACACTTAATTGTGCATATCAAGAGAAAAAGAGAGAGAGAGTGAGAGAAAGATGGTCTCTCTCTCTCTCTCTCTCTCTCACGTCTACGTAGAATATCACCATTAGCTTATAGAGCACGCCTTTTCACCACTACCACACAACTGCATCCACCACTACCACCACCACCACCACCACCACCACCACCACCACCACCACCACCACCACTTTCATACCATGCCATGATCTTATTATCGTTAGGTTATACTAACCCTGACCTGCATTCTCCAATGATATCCAATGTACATATGTACATATTGAATATATATGTGTTTGTGTATATATACATACATACGTGTTTGTATATGTATATGTACACCTATTATATCACACACATATATACATATATAAACACGATAATACGTCGATAAATTTATCCAGGAAGAAAATCTATCTATCCTTACCGACGATCATAGATATTTATAATTATTTTCTTTTTTTTCTTTTTTTTTTTTTTTTTCTTTACCTATTAAAAAATATATCTTAACATCTTATCACATAGTATCTTATTTATATCTTAGAAACGTATTTGTCTTACTTCAATTAACGTAATTAAATATCGTTTAGAAACGATTGATACACATTGTTTACGATCGATACGAAGTGTTTCGAAAGTTTTGTTATTGAAAGTTTACGCAAAGGTATATAAGTTTGTTTAAGGGAAATATCGACGGGGCTATAATAACCGAGGAAACCAGAAACTATGCGCCTCTCTCTCTCTCTCTCTCTCTCTCTCTCTCTCTCTCTCTCTCTCTCTCTCTCTCTCTCTCTCTCTCTATCTATCTATCTCTCTCTCTCTGTGCGACAAAGTTTATCGGGACAAAGATCAAACGGTTTTGATGCGATAAAGCGAACAAATTAAAATATAAAATTAATAAAAATATATTTCAATCGAAATAGAAAAATATTCGTTTTCTTTTTTCCGTAGAGCCATGAACGATCAGAAATGCCAATAAAAAAATTACCATATAATTCTTGTGGAAAATAATTTCGTTTCGATGATATTTCGGGAACAATTAACAATAATCAGAAAAAATGATAAATTTTACATAGACAACGTAAAAAATATGTACAGGATGTTCAGAATACAATCATCTTCCTTTTTTTACATTTGTATTTTTCTTTCAGATGTATAAAGAAAGGTAAGGGAAAAAAAAAAAAAGAAAAAAAAATTGTATTTTCACAAATAACATTTATACAATAATATCTCGAGATCTGCAAATTTTTTGTCGAAATCTTTAACATTTGTACATCATTACAAACGAATGTTAGTTAATCGTG
>NC_140817.1:5150000-5165000 GCF_050613455.1 Vespa mandarinia | reverse complement strand
CGTTCCTTCTCTCTCTCTCTCTCTCTCTCTCTCTCTCTCTCTCTCTCTCTTTTTCTTTCTTTCTTTCTTTCTCTTTCTTTCTTTTTTTCTTTCCTTCCGCCTCACTTTCTCCCACCATATTCTTTCGTCATTCTTTTATCCTACGTTTTTTTTGACTTCGAATTGTCTTCTTTATTTTTTTCCTTATCCAATCCCCCCGTTACGTCTTTGACTCTTCGATTATTATCACGAAAACGATGTCACGTTGAAAGATGTGTATGTGTGTGTGTGTTTGTTTGTGTGTATGTATGTATGTATATGTGTTGTATGTGTATAATGTGTATTGGAAATGCTTTCTCGAGCTCTTTCGTTGTACATATTGTATACAAAATGTACTAAGAAAAAGAATGCTACGATGACGTACACACATACATACATACATAGAACACTAGAGCATACATTTATTTATGTATAGTATATATCGAGGGGTAAATCGGGAACGAACGCATCGAACCAATGCAGTATTTTCTTATACATATATATATATATGTATGTACGTACGTATGTATGTACGTATGTATGGATGTATCTATGTATATACCTCTATATACATTTTTATTTCTCATTTTTCATTAAATTTCAAACTATCATTCAAACTAATATTAACTAGTATCATTGAAATTATCATGAAAAAGTATTTAACGATGCTATCTTTGAGAAAAGAAAAATAAGGAATAAGAAAAGACAATTTTTTATTTATTAACGTAACACGTCATATATATATATATATAAACGTAATGTCATGTGTATGATTGTTTTTCCTTTTTCAAATTTATCCGGATATTGTAAAATATTCTCTATCTGTATATCGATCGATCAATTCTATTCTATATCTCTTCGTATATCTACGAAATATTCTTTCGACATACGCGTCGTCTCGGTCAAGCTGCTTATTCTATATTGGTGTGACAGAGAAAACTGTTCGTATGTTTTCTTCATGCTTTCAGAGAAAAGTAAACGTTTCCGATAACATAAGTACGAACACGTGAAAGTAAATCGTTCTATTCGTCATGCCTTTTTCAAATATATCCCCGAGTACAAGTTCTCAAAATCATTTTTCACATACCACGGTTATGAACAGAATAAAGGATTGATACAAATTTTTAAAACCATAACCACCGACGTCCATAGTATGTTTTTTTTATACCATAAATATTTATTATACATATATATATATATATATATATATATTTGTGTGTGTGTGTGTATGTCTTTTCTATAATATATACGATGAGTATCTTTTTTCGATCGACGTTTTCAATATATTTTTACACATTTTTCCCCCTCTTTTTTTTTTCTTTTTATACATTTTTTTTTATATATATTTTATTTCTTCTACATATTTCTTTCATATATTTTATTACGTTCTTCTTTTCTTTTCTTTCAATTTCTCTTATATATATATAGATATAATAAATATATATATATATATATAAAGAAATAAAATAAAAATCTTCTTTCTAAAATATATCCCGTCTAACGAGCTCTAACACAAAAGCGAACACGAAATGATTCATTGAAGCGAAAGAAACTTATTGGATATTATGTAACGCAATGCGGTTTGACATAAAAAAGACGTTCGCGTTCATTCTCGCTTGCTACGTAAGTAAGAAACATAATCAAAATCGTATTCTGTAGATGGCAGACACGTGAACGTCTGTCGATTAATTTTACGGTGAATTCAAGCAAATTTATTACTTTTGCACGTGGCAGGACACCCGTTAAAATATATATATATATATATATTTTTATTATTAGACAAACGAAACGAAAAATAGAAAAAATATATTTTGATTGAACGAATCCATTTATTATTCGATTAAATTCATGAATAACACGAATTTATTTATTTATTATTAAAACTTTAACTTATTTATTTATATGTCAATTAAAAATAATTATAATCGTACGAATGAATCCATTTATTATTCGATTAAATTCATGAATAACACGAATTTATTTATTTATTATTAAAACTTTAACTTATTTATTTATATGTCAATTAAAAATAATTATAATCGTCTATTTCTCAAGTTATTAATTTTTCACATATCTAATAATGATACATAAATATTTTTCTAATAAATTTCTAATTTACAATGAGAGTTATTTATGAATGAAAAATAAAAAGAAAAAAAAAAAAAAGGAAAAAAAAAGAAAAAGAAAAAATAAAAAAAATTAAAAAGGAAAAAAGAAATGAGAATGAAATGAAATTTTTAAAAGTACGAAACAAAATTATACACAAAGATATTTTTTGTTTTTCTTTTTTTTCTTTTTTAACATTCGTAAAATCGAAATAAATTCATATGAAAATAAAAAGGAAAAAAAAAAAAACTATAGCTTGAAATCTGATCGATAAATAGAATCTTTTTTGTTTGTTTGTTTGTTCATTTTTTTTCTTTTTATTATTATTTTGTTACTATTTCGCATAGTTAATGATTTATGAATATATACATATGTTTTTTTTTTTATACTATTTCATCGTAATAAATGTCTAAACGCATAAGCGGTATTTATTTATGAATGAAAAGTAACAAAAAAAAAAAAAAAAAAAAAAAAAAAAAAAAAAAAAAAAATATAGAAAAATACATACATAAAAATCTAAATAAATTCATCTAATTATCGCTGAAGCTTTAAATCTTAAACGTGCTTTGACTAAATTCATAAACGAGTTTCATTAACAACGATAGATATATACCATAATGCCTATGACGATGATGTTTGCGAACGAAACATGACAAGCAACATTATCGCAAGAGAGCGTTGGATTAGAAAATATAAAGGCGACGTGTATGGCCGTGCAACAGGGTGGATGGGATCGTACGATGAAGATAGACGTGTATGTATGACAAGCGAGTAAAACAAGGGTATCTACTTCGTCAAACGATTGATAATTATCATAGTACCTCCTCCCCTCCATAGTCGTTTACTTATTGGTCGATCGGTATCGTTTCTAATGCTTAACATTAACGAAAATCGATACATCGCTTTGATCGAAACACACTCCGTATGTTTAATATTTTTTTGCGCAACGCAGGAGAGAGAGAGAGAGAGAGAGAGAGAGAGAGAGAGAGAGAGAATAAATTAAAAAAATAAATAAATAAATAAATATAATAAATAATGATAATAAAGAAAGAAAGAGAAAGAGGCAAGAAAATTTTGCTATAATAAATTGGATACTTATTTTTTAATCATGATCCACGCTTGATTCCCGAACGATATCATCGGAAAAAAGAAGAGTAAAAGAAAAGAGATGGATAGATAGATAGATAGAGAGAGAGAGAGAGAAGGAAAGGGAAAAAAGAAACCGCGAATCACTTGGAACTTGTATTTTATGAAATAAAGTTATTTCACGAAGTTCTTCAATTAAAAAAACTTTTCGCATCTCTCGAACGATATAAATGCGAACGATATAAATCCGTGAATCGTTCAATGACGACGACTCATCGTCGTTCTCAACTCGTCGTCAAAAGATAACAAAAAGATTTTAGATTTTTCAAGATTCGATACGAAAAAAGAAATAAAATGTTACCTTGACAGACAGATAGATAGATAGATAGATAGATAGATAGATAGAGAGAGAAAGAGATCTTATGGAAAGACGAACGAGAAGAACGAGTGTAATAAAAGCGTCCAACTGTTTCCTTACGTTTTTACAAACGATACGTGCGGTCTCTCTCTCTCTCTCTCTCTCTCTCTCTCTCTCTCTCTCTCTCTCTCTTTTTCTTACATACAGAGTTCCGACTTATATCGACTTGTTATCGATCCACGTTAAGAGGTAGAAAAGAGAGAAGAAAGAATGATGAAAGTCGGACAAGAGACATTCCGAAGAACAATTCAAGAAAGAAAATAATTTGTCCCTAAGGTAGCCACAGTCAGTCAGGCAGGCAGGCAGGCAGGCAGGCAGGCAGGCAGGCAGTCAGCCAACCAGCCAACCAACCACAGATAGGCAACTTCCGTGAGTGACCGACTAACAACACAACCACTATATATACTTTTTCAAGTTATAGTACTAGATAAGACGACTAGCACACTATCAGTATCATCATCTCCATTACTATCGTTACATTACTATCTCCCACTTCTATTTCCTCTTGTTTTTTCTTCTTTTTTTTTTTTTTTAAGTTTAGTTCTATTAAGCTTACGGAAACCATCCCTCCTCTCTTTTACAAATTTCTCTTTCTTACCAAAGAGGATATTACCGGTCTGTCAAAGGAAGAACTTTGGATTTATACGAAATGAACAACCCCTCGTAATGCACTCGTCTCTACATAAGATATATAAATATGTGTGTGTATGTGTATACACACATATATATATATATATATATATATATATATATATATATATTGTATATGATAGAGACAGGGGTTAGTCGAATACCTTGACATAGTAGTCAACTTGAAATCCAAAGCAAATAAGAGGAAAAGAATGAAAAATAGAGAGGGAAGAGGAAAGGGTGGGAAAAAAAAGAAAAAAAGAAAAAAAGAAAGAAAAGAAAAACATGAAAAAAAAAAAAAAAAAAAAAAAAAGAAAAAAGAGGGATGCTAACTTCGTATAGTACAAAACTTACTACTTCGCTCTATAAAGTCTTTCCGCGCGCTTTTCTCTCTTCCTTTCACTTTCTTCTTTCTCTTATTGCGTGCAAAAAAAAGGTGTTACGAGTGAAGGAAAAATGGAGAAAAGTAGATATAAAAAAGAGCTCTGAGTATGTATATATATATATATAGAAAGAGAGAGAGAGAGAGAGAGAGAGAGAGAGAGAGAGAGAGAGAGAAAGAGAGAGATGCTTTCTTCCCTCCTGTCGGTTCCTTCAATAATGCGAGCTTTTTTTCCCTTGCTGTCGACAAAAGTATACAGGAAGCTCCTCTCTATCGCCATAATGTAGTCGTAAAGCTTGCTTTTGTACCATAAATGTCGCTAGTATATAACATTTTGTTAACACTTCTTTTTCTTTCTCTCTCTCTCTCTCTCTCTATCTCTCTATCTTTTTCACCCTCTTTCTTTCTTTCTTAAAGCTATGCAAAAACCTTATGAATATTCTAAACGTCGGAGAATTATGAAAATTTGATGAATTCTAAACGCTGAAATGAATGGGATAGAGACCTCCGTTGACGTTTTATCACAACGTAGATATATACGTTATTAAAGGAGTAACGTTTCATAAAATAAAATTATTAAAAGAGAAAGGAAAAAAACAAAAAAAAAAAAAAAAAAAAAATGGAAAATATCTCCATTAATAAATTAATTAATTAATCATAATAATTTAACGAATATTTTCTAAATGATTATATTTTTTTTTGTCCCCTTTTCTGTTTTCTTTTTTTTTTTTTTTTTTTTTTTTTTTAAATTAATATCAAGTATATCATCGACGGAGATACCACGGCAAAGAGGAGGAGAATAGAAATTCCACTGGAAAATATCGCGTTTCCCTTGATAACTTTATTTACTTTAACTTCGTCAATTCTCTCTCTCTCTCTCACTCGCTCGCTCGCTCGCTCTCTCTCTCTCTCTCTCTCTACCATAAGAATAATGCGTTTACCAAACAAATAAGGTATCTAAACGACGAATAGCATTTGCGTGCAATCACGAATGATAAATCTGTTAAATATGAATGAAATTATAATAAAAACCGATGGGGATCCTTCTAAATGTTAATTTTTCTCCCCCCCTTCCACCTTTTGAAGAATAATTTTATAATATCTACGAATAACAATAATAATAATAATAATAATAATAATAATTATTATTATTATTATAATATAATAATTATAAATATAATAATTATTTTTCTATAACGACCTACATAGATAGATAGAGAAAAAGAAAAAAAGAAAAAAAAAAAAAAAAAAGAAAGAAAAAAAGTAGATAAAATTTATTCTCGAGAAATAAGTTATTTAAAAATTTAAAGATAATAGCGTGCGAAACAAGATACACATATATCGTTCTCTCTTTTCTTTTTTTGTCTTTTTTTTTCTTTTTTTTTCTTTTTTTTTTTTTTCTTTTTTTTAATATTTCAAACGATTTAGATCGATCACTCTCTTTTTCGATTTATGATAACACGTACAACGTTATATGTGATTCATCGATAAACGGAAAAAGAGAAAAAGAGAAAAACAGAAAGAGAAAAAGAGAAAGATAGAAAGAAAAAAAGAGAAAGATAGATAGATAGATAGATAGAGAGAGAGAGGGAGGGAGGGAGGGAGAGAGACGTGAAAAAATTCAAAAAAAGTATTTAAAAAATAATCCGCAGATATTTAATGGCCACACTTTATATGCCTCGTGTATAAATTTTTCAAAGCGGTGATAAAAGCCAGCTATCCACTTGTATCATGTTCTCTTTCTCTCTCTCTCTCTCTCTCTCTCTCTCTCTCTCTCTCTCTCTCTCTCTCTCTCTCTCTCTCTCTCTCTCTCTCACTCTTTTTCTCTGATGATACTCACGAACGATCCGGAATCCGGTTATACGTATATATCCTTGAACAAAACCTTATATGCAGTTTTTCTCCCTTATGAATTATTGATAACAAGATATTGAGTCGAAATCTACCGTTGTTCGTTTACAATATACAACAATATACGTATCTAACAATCGAGGAAGAAAGAAAAGTTAAAGAAATCCAAAAGAAAAAAAAAGAAAAAAAAAAAAAAAAAAAGAGAAATGATTTAATAAGAAACACAATGATACAATGATAAGCGTAAAAGAAGGAGGAAAAGAAGGAGGGGCGGGGGGGGGGGGAGAACGAATAAAGAGAAGGATGGAAGCGATAAAGGAGTGGAGGGGAAGGACTTTGGACGACGGTATAGATAGTGATTATTGATGATATAGAAGAAGAGGGCGCGATAGAGTGTTAAATCAAATATCGAATGCGCGTTGAACCATCATTAATGTTAAATCCGACCTGTAATTACGATCGTATGTCCAACATTCCGATTCTCTCAGATTTGTATTTCTCCTTTCTACATACTCCGACCCATTCCACTCAATAGCCATAACCTATTACTATATCCCCTACCCTTCACCCTCGTAAATCCATCGATCGTTCCATAAGCATCGGCAAACAGTGGATAAGCCACCCTATAGCTCGGAGTTCACTGAGAGAATTAGTCGTGTTCTCTTTCTCTCTCTCTCTCTCCCTCTACCTCTCTCTATATATAAATATATATATATATATATATATATATATATATATATATATATATATCTTCTTTCCCTCTGCCTAAATTCATTCATCTAGATAATCATCGATCATCCTGTACTTTTCAAGGTTTCGTTAGTATACGGCATATTAATAAGATATAGTGTATATTTTAAATGCTATTCAGTTTAATTAACCCGTTGAAATTTATGGCCAACTATGGGGTATATATATATATATATACACAAAATAGAGAGTGGATATATTCGATATTTCGTGTTACACTCGATCTTATGTAAAGGTTTATATAGTACATCCACCCACCAACCAAACTACCCTCAGTCCCTTTCTCCGTCTTTTCACATTTTGTGTGTACGTATTTATACACATGAGATCCTATATACATAAATATATCTTAATACTTACAAGCATTGTTATGTATTTGTTACGTATAATATGTATTAACGCATAGAGGGTGGGGGGTGGGGTGGGATGAGAAAAGGGAATGAAGAGGGGAGGAATCACACGATACGCGTTACTTACCGCAGCTTGAACTTCGACATTATGTGGTTCATTACCGGCTTGATGTTTCGGTCCAACACTCCATTGTTGGTGCAACAATATTCGTGGTACGAATACCAACACCACCAGCAGCATCATTATCACTACCATCACTATAGCTACCACCACTACTATCTAACCCCACCGCATATCGTTTCTCAATATAGAATTATATTCACCAATTCGCTGTTCTCGCAACTTTATATAAACATATCTATTGGATCGAATTGTCGAATATAATTTCGATAGAAATATTTTCTTTCCCCTCCCTCCCTCCCTCTCCCCCCCCTTCTCCACACCTTTCGCATAAACATCTCTAAGCATTATTCAAACGAACGATTTCTTTTTTTTTTTCTTTTCTTTGTTGTTCACTCATTCCTTCTTCTTCGATACTCTCAATCCATCCTTCTCTAGCTCACTTAAATCAATCCAACTCACTCATCAATATGCCATTATCATAAAATATTATTTCTTTTTCGTTCGAATAGTTTTTCACTAATTCAAATGAAAAGTTCATTTTTCTTTTTCGCCGCTGATGTACAACAATTGATCGTTTATAAATCGAAAATATTTTTGTCGATAACGAAATCCACAAATATCGTTGGATAATACGACTTGGTTAATAAAATTTGTCGACTATCATTTAAGATAATCCTTCAAACACTATCATCCAACTCTTATATTCCTGGCTTATTTATATGCGACGCCGAAGTGTCATAGTCGAGTTGTTTTACATACCGATTCACGCGTAGAATATAAAGGACCGGCATATATTCCAGAAGATAGTTATGTTGATATATTGTTGAAACCTTAAGCGATGATATTTATAAAAGGAAAAAATGGTTAGGGAGAGTTACGACGACAAGCGTCAACCTTTTTTTAAATGAGATAAAAACATTTCGTTGTAATTAATCGCGATCGAATTATATATAACAACAATGACAATGACAACGACAATGACAACCATAATAATAATAATAAGAATAATAATAATAATAATAATAATAATAATATTCGTTGATCCTAAGTAGTACCTACTAACGTAAAAGAAAAATAAAAAAAAAAAGAAAATCATTGTAATATAAAAATTAATAAAAGTTAATTATATTATATTTAAAAAAAAAAAAAAAAAAAAAAAAAGGTAAAAAAGGGTGAATTATGAAAAACTTCGAAAGTAAAAATTAATGCAAATTATAATGAAATAAAATTTTATATATAAAATTATATATATATATTATATATATATAGAGAGAGAGATATACATCACACATCCACACATATATACACATGCATACATATATACATAGACGTGTCTACAATGAAACGTCCCCAATAAGGTAAACAAAATAAAATAAAATAAAACGTAAGACGTATCATCGTATTACATTACTGTTCGTATAATTTCTATGTTACATGACATTATATAGAATTAATTTGTTATTAAATCCTTTTTTCAAGATCATCGAAAATAAACGATCATTATCTTTAAGAGATTTGGACGTTTAATAAAAAAAAATGGAAAAGCTTATTTCTCAATTTATTTCGTAGGAGTCCACCAAACGATTTGTAATCTTTTCTTTCTCGTCGATCTTTTTCGTCTTGTTAAATCGTGAAAAATGTTTGAAAGAAGATTTTCACATAATTAAAATAAATAAACAACAATTCATTTCTTACTTTTGCTATATATATATATATATATATATATATATATATATATATATATATATTTGTGTGTGGGTGTGTGTATGAAGGTCTATAATAGCAATATTTAACACTGTCGCAAAAACGAATTTTCGTCGATTAATTTTAAGTTTCGCGGATGAATTATGTTCGAATCGTTCATTTTTCAATAGATACGAAATGCTTCCAAATGGTAGAACAATTACTTTTTAATTTCCGTTATTTATCAATGTCTCAACCATCGTGGCCTCTTTTTTAGAAATTCTTTCTTCTTTCTCTCTTTTTCTTTTTTTGTCTTTTCTTCTTTTTTTATTTTTTTTTATTTTTTTTATTTTTTCTTTTTTTTGTTTTCACATTATCAAGAGTCGCCTTAGAAAACTTACTTTAGTTATTTTTACCGCGTAGAAAATTAAAAAAAATGACGAAGTTATAGATGAAAGAAAAATGAGAGAGAGAGAGAGAGAGAGAGAGAGAGAGAGAGAGAGAGAGAGAGAGAGAGAGAGAGAGAGAGAGAGAGAGAGAGAAGGAATTAAGTATCATAAAACCGATAACAAATATATTTTCGTTGAAGAGGCGTGCTCTGGATGTATAATAACATTGACAAATTTCACGTATTAATCTATCAGAATTTTCTTGTTCTTTTTTTTTTACGAATTTAAATAAAATAAAAAAGAAAGGAAACGAAAGGAAAATCGTCAAATAATATAATATAAATAATCAAATTTACTTGAAAAATATTCGATAAAATAATATCGTGAGAATTATTAATACAATATCAAACGTCATTATGTACGTACGATTTCCCCTCCCCACGCCTCCCCCTCCCCCCACGAATTCGTTCTGCAATAATGAAAATACGATGTTATTAAACAATAAAATAGTCATAATATAATCCACGATTGTCGACGATTGTTAACTCGAAAATATTCGTGTCAGGTCTGTCGTATTAATGTTACTATATCGTATTTCCATGAACAGTGAATTTTCCCACAAATTTCAATGTATTCCAAATTCTATAATTTGGTCCCTTAGCAAACGGGCACGTAACGTTCTCTGAAATTGTGCTTTGTTATCAACATCGTACAATACATAATACCTACCAACACGACCAACCAAACATACAAACGTACATATTCAACGTAGAGGGGCATGTGTGTGTGTGCGTGTGTTTGTATGTGTATGAAATCGATTTTGAAGGTACGTGAAAATGTCATCGATGATTTTTTGTTACCTCGGTAAAATTTTTGTAGGTACGATGGATTGTCGATTCGCGCAGAATGCACAAAACGTTTGTACAATTTCATTCATAATTTCGCCAAAAAAAAAAAAAAAAAAGAAAAATAAATTCATTCTTCTTTCGACTCGAAAAATACCAAATTTGTTTTATTTTTAATTTTTTTTTCTTTTTTTTTTTTTTTTTTTCGTAATATATGTAATCTATTTTCGTCATATATATATATATGTATATATGAACACACATACATGTCATTACCTATAACGTGTACAATATTATATGTCCATATAGATATAATACGAGACGAAAGATAATGCTCTTTAAAAGTCAAAAATGGGATATGATAAGACGAACGAGGTATATTTCTCTCAACGTTTTCAGCGATACCTAAAACGAGCACAGATCGTAACCCTATTTATGAATATCGTAGAATACGACTTGAAAAATAATATCGTCGAACCGAATATCAATCTCTATTGCAAAACATTATGAAATATATTTTACGATTTTCTTAATATCCATCACGTTATTGATGCGAAATTTATTAACAAAAAAAAAAAGAAAATAGAAAAAAAAATTGGGAAACAAAATAACCCAAAGAACATTATTTATTAGAGACTAAATTATCGATTAGAATCGATACCTCGAAAAGCCAAAAAAAAAAGAATATATTTAAACAAAACAAAACAAAATATATATATATATATATAATATATATATATATATATATATAAATAAATATATATACATATATTTACAATAAAATGTATTATAACGTAAAATATAACGAGATACATATCGTGTAGAATCTTTTAGTCAAGGTCAAAAAGATTTTACGAAGTTTAATCCCCCTTTGCATGCTCCATCCGTTTTAGGATGCACTATGGCGAGCGATCGTATTACAAAATATAGCCAAAATCGAATTATCTCTTTAACGCCGAGAACAACCTAGTTTCTAGCTGCGCTCAAACGTCTTCTTCCAAGCTACGAAACGTAGAATGGATAGATAGATAGATAGATAGATAGGTAGATAGGTAGATAGATAGAGAGAGAGAGTGAGAGAGAGAGAGAGAGAGAGAGAGAGAGAAAGAGAGAGAGAGAAAGTATCGTCAAACAATATCATTCTCTCTTATCGTTAAACGTTAACGCTTCAAATGTAACAAACCCTCATAAAATCTAATTAATCGAAACGTTAATGGTGATACTATATGCGTGTCAACTATTATAGTATCAAACGATGATCTTATTCCTGTTTCATGATATCAACATTTATATCAGATCTAATTTCTAATAAATATACATAATATACGCCATTCTATTTAATAAATTATTAGATAAAGTGTATCATTAAGTACAAATGTTTATAAAGTATGATTTATATTTTATATTAATAAAGAGATAATCGTTAATGTAAAATGTGTGCTCTGAAATTGTTATTGTTTATCTTTCGTCTCGTTTGTTATTAGCATGAGTCTCTCTCTCTCTCTCTCTCTCTCTCTCTCTCTCTCTTTCGTTTTCTCTCACTCTCATTTGCTCAATCTCTCATTAAATTTACATAGAAAAGATATAAGACGAGATCGTATAAAGAATAAAAAGTCTCCTCTCTAAGATCCATTATAGATCGTCGTCGTTCTAGTTTACTATTTATTTATTTATTTATTTATTTATTTATTATTATTATTATTATTATTATATATCTACGAATATTTCATCTAAAAATCCAATCAAATGGATCGTTTTATCATTTGAAAAATAACTGCTTCTTCTTTCATTTCTTTTCTTTTTTATTTATGTTACTATTTCGTATCTTTTTCTTTCTTTCCTCCTACGACGTAAATATTTCTCACACAGTTATAAAAAATTATTATTGAAATACGTTTCACATCGAGATGTTCGAAAAAATAATTTTGAGAAAATGAGAAAAACATAAAAAAAAGAAAAAAAAAAGAAAAGAAAAAAAAAAGAAAGAAAAAAACCAAAGAGCGAAAGTATAATATGTATTATTGAAATAAATTTATCGAAATATTCAAAAACATTTCTGTGAATAATAAAAGATCGAAGGGGATAAGAGCAATGTATTCTTAATTAATGTTCAAAACTATATATATATATATATATATATATATATATATATATATATATATATATATATATAGTTATACATATATATATACATATACATATATTATATCCATTCCCAACTATTGATACCGAATCTCATTAAAATGTTTATATATATTTATTTATTTATTTATTTATTTTTCCTCCAATCAAACAAATCCATGCCTTTGAATACTTTATAAAATAGATATATATATATATATATATATATATATATATATGTATATATATATATATGTATATGTATATATATGTATATGTATATATATATATATATATGTATATATAGATATATATATATATATGTATATGTATATATCCTACGGAAATGAATGCACGGTTTAAAGAGCCTGTATATGTCATTCGCAGTCGTGCAGCATTTTATGATTATATTTATACATTAGAGAGAAGCATTATCTTTTTTCTTTTTCTTTCTTTCTTATTTTGTCAAATAATATTTTAAATTATTTATTATCGTCGAATAGAAATGAAAACGTTATCACTGCTTCTTCCCTTCCTCCCTTCCTCATCTTCCCATTTTCTCCCATCTTTTGCTCCTTCTCGGTATTTCTTTTTTTCTTTCTTTTTCTTAATAAAAAAAAAAAAAAAAAAAAAAAAGAAAAAAGAAAAAAAAAAGAAAAAAAAAAGAAACTTCACCTTCGTTATAACGATCCGATAAATCTTCGGGGAGACATATATATTCCGTCTCATTGATCGAGACAAGCTTTACGATGAACGAAGAGAGATAAAATAGAAGAAAAAAAAAAAAGAAAAAGAAAAAGAAAAGAAAAAAGAAAAAAAAACAGAAAAAAGAATAAAGAAGCAGAAAAAGGAGGGGAAAGAAAAAACAGAACACGAAAAAATAGCAGGGGATAAAAAAAAAAAAAAAAAAAAAAGGAAACAGAAAGAAAATAAAAACAAAAGGACGGTGATATCTACACAGACACGAAGAGATAACGCATAATAACAGAAAGAGCGAGAGAGAGTTAGAGGGAGAGAAAAAAAAAATACGACAGGACGATTTCGTGACTTGGTTATTCCTCGAATGCGTGACCGTGCGACATGGATAAAGTGCGAAAGTAAATTCATCGAGGTCAAACAAAGTGGAAAAGAGGGTGAGGGGGAAAAAGAAGTAGAGAAGTGATATGGGGGAAGTTTCGGGAGGGGGGGAAGGGGATAGAAGGAGAAGGAGTGAGGGTAAGAGTGAAGTAGAGGAAAGGTTGAAAGGGACAAAGAGAACACGTTTGGATCGTGATCGATAAGACCTTCCCCTCTTTACCCTGGCTCGTCGCTTCTTTTTTTCTCTGTCTATATAGAAAAAGAAATAAAAGAGTAATAGTCGCCTAAGACTCACCATAAAAATGCTTCACGTGATCTCAAGATATAAAACTCTTCCTCCTTGACCAATGTGATTCTTCTTTTTCCCTTCCTCCCAACCACCCTCCTCACCCTCCCACCCCCGCGTCGTGGTCTTTGACAAAAAAAAAAAAAAAGAAGAAAAAAAGAGAAAAATCACACAAGATCTTACTTGTTCGCGATTATCCCTCCATCTTTTCCATGTTATCGTCCCCCTCCTCCTCCTCCTCCTCCTCCTCTTTCTTCTCCTTCTCCTACTAGATTTCTTATCGGCTATTATGAAACGTTAAGCATATCGCATCGATTATCGATCTATGTAATACTCTTCTTTCCACTTTTTCCATATCTCTCTGGATTTATTTCTTTTGGTTTTCTTTAATTTTCTTTTTTCTTTGTTCTTTTCTCATTGCTTTCTTTTTTTCTCGTTTCTTTTCTTTTTAATTGCGACACATGGAAAGAAAGAGAGAGAGAGAGAGAGGTCGCAGCACGGAAAGAAGATATAATCTGAAAACGAGAAATTCATTGAGGACGATTAATCGTTATGCTGTATCAATGTCAATGAAGAAGAAAAAAGAGAGAGAGAGAGAGATAGAGAGAGAGAATGATATAACGAAAGAACGAAAGAAAAAAAGGAAAATGTTATATGCACGTATGTATGTATATATGTATATATGTATATATATATATATATGTATATATATAAGAATGTAAGGTCGCCAATGATCGAAAAGTATATAATCTAAGTAAGTATGTATACCTAACATACATACACACATATATGCATACATACATGCATACATATATACATGGTATATATCTGGTTGGACACAAAAGTGGTCGAGCGTAAATTCGTTTATCAGGAAATTCGATAGA
>NC_140817.1:5142500-5145000 GCF_050613455.1 Vespa mandarinia | reverse complement strand
TGTGATGAAAAAACATTCGTACGGTGGTACTTTTTAAAACGATTATATTGTCTTTAGAACTTGAACAAGTTCGATCCTGAGGGACTACGACGACGTTCCGATTACAAGGATCACGTACATATAATAATTACTTTATATATATATACATTTATTTATTTATTTATTTATTTATTTATTTATTTATTTATATTTATATGCATATATGCAGTGAATCGTCACAATTTTATTATTTCCGTCAAACTATCTTCTCTATGAAGATTTCTCTGATGTGCGTTCGTTCTTATTAGGTATATATATATATATATATATATATATATATGCATACATAACACATACATATTTCTATACATTCTTACATACTTATCTATCTATCTATCTATCTATCTATCTATCTATCTATTTATATGTCTGTCTATATATCGTATCGTTCTCCTTGTTCGAGATTAAAGAAAAACAAAACATCTCATTTCCCCTTGTCGATGTTAAATAGAAAAAGGAATTCGAGGATATATACTGAATAAAGAAGGAAACTACATTGGAATGTTTTATTCTTTCGCGATTTTTTTTTTGTTTTTCTTTCTTTTTTGTTTTTTTTTTTTATTTTTTTTTGTATTTTTTTTTATCGATCCTATTTCGTGAAAAGAGAATCGCAAAAGAACTCTCGAATGTCGTAACACGAGTCAAAGGTTTCGTAAAAGATTCTAGAAGCGTTCGATGTAACCGTGAAATTTGAGGAAAATAAGAGACGAATAGAGAAAGCGAGAAACAAAGAGAGAGAGAGAGAGAAAGAGAGAGAAGAAAGAGAGAGAGAGAGAGAGAGAAAAGAAACGAAATTCTCCTTTTCCCCGGTTTTATTTTCTCTCGAACGATATTGTCCGTCGATGTTTCGAAGAATACTTCCGTCGTGAAAATGTTACCTATTACACACACGAAGATCGAATAGACCCCTTTCCTGATCCAGCCTGTTACAAAGGACAAACTCGATAAATTCTTTTCTCTTTTTCTCCCCGTTTGGAAATGATATCTTTCACGACCTTAAATGAAGCGAAACGTATTTTATTGTTATTTGTATAGGACACCGTTGAGAATTACGTGATATTATATTCGCAAAAGTGCCCCTCCACCCCTCCCCACTCTCTCTCACTCTACGTTTTTATAAAACGATTCGTCCGAATCGCAAAAGAGAAAGAGAGAGAGAGAGAGAGAGAGAGAGAGAGAGAGAGAGAGAGAGAGAGAGAGAGAGAGAGAAAGAGAAAATCGTAACATAACCCATTATATCGCCTACGTATGTATAAGTTCTATTTTCGAACGATCGACTGACCAAAGCACTACACTACTACTGTCATGTTACTGATGCCGATGCTGAAATTGATCCTGATGGTACTACTACTTCATTACGTAACCTAATAGATAAACGTAACGTTGTGACCTTCCAACGAAAATTAACCCCCTTCGATATTTATCGAAAGATTTCAAATGAAATAACACGTAATTGCTAAAGAGTAAACTTAAAAAAAAAAAAAAAAAAAAAAAAAGAACAAAAACAAAAACGAAAAAAAAAAAAAAGAAAACAGAACATCCGTCGCGTTTGATGAAATATTTAAATAATTTCAATCAAACGTTACGGAATGTAAATTAAACATTGGTTAATAAATGCAATACGAATATAGGATTATTATTATGTAGCGTTGTAAAGAATGAGAGTGAGAGTGAGAGTGAAAGTGAAAATGAGAATGAGAGAGAGAAAAAGAGAGTAAATTTATATGTATATATATATATATATATATATATATATATATATATATATTTATAAGATATTCAATGAAGATAGAGATAATCGTTTGAAATAAGATCTTTTTATTCTTTTCCATTATGCATACGTAAAAAGGAGATAAAAATCGATGTTAGAAATAGTAAGTACGCGTAAATTTTTTTTTCCCTCGTATATCGATTTGAAGCTTTCCCTTTGACGAGAGCGATTGCGCGTATCCATAGTAAAAGTTGTATAGTCAAGAAGAAATCGACGAGAATGATAAGAAATCGAGAAAAGAAAATTGAGAATATAATACCCGTTATAACGATAAGAAACGTCGATTATTCTTTGTCACCTCGACAATGGTCCATCCATCGTTTGCAATATACACGTATCTCTCTCTCTCTCTCTCTCTCTCTCTCTCTCTCTCTCTCTCTCTCTCTCTTTCTCTATCTATCTCTCTCTCTCTTTTTCTTTTTTTCCTTTTTTTCTTTCGTATTCTATTTCATTCTTATTTTTTTTTTGTCGTTCAAGAGTCAAAAGGGAACGGAAGGAAGAGGAAAAGAAAAAGAGAGGGGGTAGCTTAGGAAAAAAACAAAAAAGAAAAAAAAAGAAATAAATAATCGAACGAAAAACAGGAGACGATTTTTTTTTTTAAGTGACTTATTAAATTAAAATCATTGTCTAGAAAATGAAGAGTTCATTTCGTGCGTTTGAGTGTATTTTTCAAAGTTGAAAAAAAAAGAA
>NC_140817.1:5127500-5132500 GCF_050613455.1 Vespa mandarinia | reverse complement strand
CGTACACATACATACATACACACACACGCGCGCGCGCGCGCGCGTACAAGCAAACAAACAAACAAACAAACACATACACACACATACTCAGACACGTACTTATTTTCTCTACGGTCGACGAACATTTCTCTTTCAAAGTTAATTCACGCAAAATCCTTCTTTCGTTATTATGTTCTCAACTATATATATATATATATATACACACACACACACATATTTATATATATATATATATAGTACAATTGTCACATCATTCACTGCGGTCACGGACTCTCCTTTGTGCGGCTCGTTCCGCACATGTTCGCGATCCCTTTTCAACGATTTCTATCATTCAAATATCAACGACATTCGTTCCCTACAGCAAAGTTAAACTAAAATTCTACAGACACAAACATAAGTACATACATACACACACACACACACACACACACACATGTATATAATTTAGATATATCGAACACCTTCCTCCTCTGAAAATATTCTATAATAACGTTATATTTTATTCTCTCATGTCATGACGTCAAAGAAAAATATTCTAAACGTTAAGGACATAAATGATGACATACGAAGAAAAGAAAAGAAAAAGAAAAGAAGAAAAAAGAGCAAAAGAAGGAAGCGACATAACGAAAAGAAAAGAAAAGGGAAAAAAAGAAAAAAAAAACAAAGAAAAATTGGAATATTTTTATATTCTACAAACTTAATATACACGTAAACGCACACATACACACACACACACACACACATATATACAAATATATTCAGGACTGAGAGAGATACATATATTATAAGTTTCTATTAGCAACAGATTTAACTTGTATTTAACCCTTTCCCTTTAAAACTATTACAACTATTTAACATGAAGTACCTCGTCGTATTACGATATAAAACGTTGCCTTTCTTATATTACAAATTTATATCATTAATTGATATAAATTACGAATTTTAAATGTGAACATACATAAAGGATAAAAAAGAACAACAGTTTGGTTAAAACGTCGCTGAATAATCAAGATCTGTTGTTAAGTTTCTAATCTAAAAGGTTCTTTAGTCATGCAAAAATTTTGTCGGATAACCATAATATCACCATTTAATGTAAAACGAGTTTTCAACTAAGGTCAAGGGAGAGGGAAGTATAAATTTATAGTCATTGTTCGTGAAAGAAAAGGATCAAGGAAAAGAAATAAAGTGAGAAAGAAAAAGAAAGAAAGAAAGAAAGAAAAAAGAAAGAGAAAGAATGAGTTAAAAAAAAAACAAAAAAAAAAAGGAATTAAAACAAATTCAATAAAAAGCACAACACAACACATCCCACATCACTAATGTTTTCTTATATCGAACATGCATACGTGCATGCATTTTTTTATATACACACACACACACACACACATATACATTGCATATATAAATATTAAATTTTTATCAAAGAAATAAAATTTATATTACAATATATCAAATGCGAATCATTCATTCATTTCATTCATTCATTCATTCATTCATTCATTTTCATTTTCATTTTCATTTTGAACGCTTAAATTTGGAAATAATAAAACACAAGGATAGTGTATTAACTACTATCAATCAGATTCTTTTCATCTAAATTTATTTCTTCTAAGCTATATATTTTCCTATAGTACATTGTCTCTTTCTCTCTCTCTTTTTTCTGTATAACAAAAAAAAAAAAAAAAAATTATCGATTAGAAATAATATTATACTAGTCGTTCTTACGACTAGCGTGTAATCATCGGAAACACGTAAAATAAAAATCGTCGAGAATTACTTATATGAATTAATAAACGTTATCTTTAAACAACCTAAACACATCTTGGCAAATCGTGTAACTTTTTCTGATAACTACGATCGACACGTTTCTATCGAATTTCTCCTCGTTCCTCCCCATTCCCGCTGCTCACCCTCATTCCCCCACAATCTATCAAAAATATCGTCGACAGCATTCGTCATTTTCAACGACAGACTCGTTACAGCTTCCTTTTTTTTTTTTTCAAACTCTATCCCTCTCCTCCTCTACCTTCCTTCTCATTCCCTTCTCTTTTTACACCACTATCTTCTTTTTTCTCTTTTTTCTTTTTTTTTTTTACAATCCCCGAACGTTCGATTATTCTTCGTTTACAATTCGTTTTTGACGTTCGATTCGAAAAGTAGAAAGTAGAAGGAAAAATATTGGAAACAGTAAAAGAGAGATCGATACGTATATATTTATATATGTATATATATATATATATATGTATGTATGTATGTATGTATGTATGTATGTATGTATGTATGTATGTATGTATGTATGTATGTATGTATGTATGTATGTATGTATGTATGTATGTATGTATGTATGTATGTACATATGTGTCGATTTATAAATTTTAATATTACACTGAACGTTTTATTGTAATGTAATGTTTCATGTAATATAATATTTATCAAATCATTATAATTATAAACGATTTATAAATTATAATAATTATTAATCGTTATAATAGATTTGTGGGATAATAATATTCATAAATAATCATTAGAAAACGATTAATGAGATTATTTATTAATACACATAAACGATCCATGAATGAAATCTCTTACGAGTGTGTAAACGTTTGAAAATCAATTATCCCACGTTTAAAATAGGAACTTCCGATTACGACAATAATAGAAGTATTAAACGTTTCGAAATATATACTAAATACGTACGTACGTACATACATACATATATACATATATATATATATATATATATATATATATATGAGAGAAAAGAAGCATCCCTCTTCATCCCTTCACACTTCTGAAAATTAAACGATACTACTCGCCGCCGCTTCTAAACGCTTATGCTCGTTAACGAGATTATAGGGAGAATTTAATATACAAGGGTAAAGGAAGATAGAGAAATAGATAGATAGAGAGATAGAGAGAGAGAGAGAGAGAGAGAGAGAAAGAGAGAGAGAGAGAGAAATCCTTGACGGGATTCGCTAGAAAACGGTAAACAAGAGAGAAGACAAGATCGATTGATCACGATTTAATGAGATTCGTTAAGAACTTTAAACGATTAGTCTTTCTGCATCACTCTCTCTCTCTCTCTCTCTCTCTATTTCTCTCTCTCTCTCTCTCTCTCTCTCTTTCTCTTTCTCTTTCTCTTTTTCTCTCTTCTGCTTTTTCTCTTATTCTCAAAGTTATATCGAATTCTCAAACAAATTTTTCTTTCGATTAAGATCGTCGGCTTCTCGACGAGAGAAATAAAAAGTGAGATAGGAAGAAAACTTTACAAGTTTTTTCTTTCTCTCTCTCTCTCTCTCTCTCTCTCTCTCTCTCTCTCTCTCTCTCTCTCTCTCTCTCTCTCTCGCTTTGTCTCTATCTTCCTTTTTTTCCAAACACGAATCAAATGATATTACGATAGTTAAGAATATAAAAAGATAATAATTAGGTTCATTAACGAACTTATATTTTTTTTTTCTCTTTTCCTTCGTTTCACTTGACGATGAATAAAAATCTTAATTTACGAGTAACTATTGAAACCTTAAGTACATGTTTGAATAATTTCTAAATGTACGAAAGAGAAAAAAAAAGGAAAAAAAAAAGAAAAGAAAAAAGAAAAATAAAAAGAACAAAGAAAAAAGAAAAAGAAAAAGAAAATAAAAGTCGTTCAATAAATAAAGACTATATATTATATATTTATAATAAATCCTGTTATATTCAAAGAGAAAAATTATACAATATGAATATATATTACATATACGAATATATATATATATATATATATATATATATATATACACATACACATACACATACACATACATAATATTATTGGAAAAGAAGAAAAGAAGGGTAATTTTGTAATATAATTTTCCGCGAATACCAGGATGAATACAAAATATAAAATGTGTCCTGCATATGGGCGTGCCTTTGTACTTTGTGAAAATTCCTAGTTCGATGGAATTTCGTCTCTCTTTCTCTCTTTCTCTTTCTCTTTCTCTCTCTTTCTCTCTCTCTCTCTCTCTCTCTCGTCGCTCAATATTTCAACGTTCATGCATTTATTGCAAAAAGAGATAAAACGATCTCTGAGTAGAATCGAATCGAGATTAAACGATAAATAAATCGAGTGACGTAAAATCTAACAAATTTTTTTTCATATATATATATATATATATATATATATATATATATATATCAAAAAAGAATTACATTTATAATTATACATATATATGTATATAATTATATATATATATATATATATATTATTATATATAGTAATAATTATATATGTATATATCGGTTATAATAATTTTATATATAAATCAGAGGAATAAAGTTAAGAGTTTGATTGATTGACAATAAGTTAAATTAATTATTAATCGTGTTAGATCCTGTTTGTCAGAGAAAATGAACTAATTGCCATCTAATATCGTCCGATAAATTATACGACGACAACGACGAAGACGACGATGAACGACGACGAACAATGGACCCTTTACCTTGCTTGCTTTAACTATGGAATTGCTTTTACTGCTGTTACTACTGCTGCTGATACTGCTGCTGATACTGCTGGTGCTGTTGCTGCAATATCTTGCGCATCTAAGTAATATGTGCATACAAGCTATGAACGAAAACGTCAATGCGAACGCCATCTCTATCGATTCCTCTCTCTTTCTCTCTCTCTCTCTCTCTCTCTCTCTCTCTCTCTCTCTCTCTCTCTCTCTCTCTCTATCGCTTATTCTCTCTCGGTCTTGCTCGCTCCTTTCTCTCTCTTGTGTACGTGCCAAACGCAGAATCTTCCTTTACATCCCTTTTCAGACAAATAGAATGCTGTTAAGCATCAACGCGCATCAAGAATGTGAGAATCATCTGAGAAAGAGGATACTTTGAACTCCTCCCAACTTCTACATCCTCTGTCTCTCTCTTTCTCTCTCTCTCTCTCTCTCTCTCTCTCTCTCTCTCTCTCCTCCTCTCCCACAGTTTCTAATAATAAACGTATTTGACAAAAGCTAATTCTTCTCCAA
>NC_140817.1:5105000-5117500 GCF_050613455.1 Vespa mandarinia | reverse complement strand
TTTCTTTTTTTTTTTACACGTTATATATTTCTTCAATATGTTCTCGTTTTTCAGGAATTTACATACACACCTATAACCATTCAAGTTACACAATTTTTGTTTTTCAACTATAAAACTCGAGCGTATTAAAAATTATTACTTTCTCAACAATCCAAATCAAATTTAAAAAGGAAAAAACGAATAATTGATTTTTTATTCTTTGTTCTATCTAAATAAATAAATAAATAAATAATCCTAAAAACCTCGAAACATCGTTAAATACAGTTTTGTAGAAAAAAAAAAAAAAGAAAAAAAGAAAGAAGAACAGAATGAGAGAGAAAGAAAGAGAAAAAAAATACGCGAAAAATTGGGGATATGACCTAAATTTGTCGAAAACTAAAAAAAAATAAATAAATAAATAAATAAATATAAACAAATTCGAATGAATAGATTATACTACTCCATCGTTTAAAACAACACATTTATATGAATCAATTTTATTAATTTTATTAATATTTATCAAGTTATCGAAGTAAAGTTTCTTAATTGCATCGTCTATTATCAAATAGTATTAATCGAAAATACGTACAAATGGATACTTAAAAATAATTACACTTTTAAGTTATCGTCCTTTTAAATCATTAACGATAATAAAGTAACCACGTTATTGGAAAAATAAGAAAATAATGATTTATCTTACTTGAAAAGTTTCGTTCGAATTAACGAACAAAATAGATAATAAAGTCAATATAATAATCAAAATAAGTTTATTTAGATTCGTATAGATTTTACACTACAGTTTATTTCATCAATGAAAACTAATTCCAGTGAAAATCACATTACATCTATCTATCTATCTATCTATCTATCTAACTATTATAAATATGACTGGAATTAGATTACTAATATTTCATAAACATACATACGTAGAACGGATTAAAAAGTATTTCAATGATTTTAAAAATCAATTACTTTATCAAGACACTTTTTAGACCAATTTTTCTTTTCCTTTTCTTTTACTTTTTTTTTCTTTCGTTACTTTTTTTTTTTTTTTTTTTTTTTTTTACTGATCGTAAAAGTTTTGTCTCAGCTTGTGCAACTAATTTTCACGGGTCAATTATCAATATAATATAATATAATATAATAATATAATGTATATATATATATATATTTTGGGAAGTTTAATTATTTCTGATAAAAATCGGAACTAATGTTATCAGAAACGAAGGAAAACTCTTAATTACTTTTATTCTCTTTTCTCTAACCCTTATAACCCTCTTCCCGCTACCCCGATCATTCTCCACGATTATCCCCCACCGATTTCTCATTTCTTTCTCAAAAGATGACATCGCAAGATTTCTCTTTAACTTCGTGGTCTTTAAACGATCCTTACAAACGACGCGTCGTATTGATTTTCCCGTCTTCCACATTAACGTTCGTCTACCCTGATAGGATTTACTACGGACGGCGAAGCGGCCTAGCGACTAGACACGAAAAGAAAAAACTAGTTTTCTTTCTTCCAACTTTTCGGATAAGCACGAAGCGACACTTAAGTAGAAGCTTTATTGTCGTTCACCATTCTCTCTCTATCTATCTCTCTCTCTCTCGCCCTCTAACATCCCATTTTTTTTTACTTATATATATATATATATGTATATACGTACACATACAAATAATTTAATCTCCAAGGCACGATCATTCTCAAGAGGAGAGTTTCGAGCATGTATCGAATGGATAACCATATCTTTCGAAAAATATTATCCTAAGCGAGTTAGGAAGGGGTTGGACGCGCGTAAAGAAGAAAAGGAGAATAAAATGGAAAAAAGAAAAAAAAAAGAAAAAAAAACGTGGATCAAACACAAAGAAAAGCAAGTACATATATCTTCTGTAAGAAATTTCTATAAGAAAAAAGAAAAAAAAAAAAAGAAAAAGAAGAAGAAGAAAAAAGAAAATGAAAAAAAAAGGAAAAGAAGAAAAAAATCTTTCTTCGTTAAAATCCTTTTACAAGGATCCAATCTCGCTAATAGAAAGTCCCCTTGAGGTATTACAATAATAATAAAAATAACAATGACAACAATAACAACAACAACGACAACAACAGCAACAACAAGAATAATAATAATAATAATAGTAATTTATAATGATGATGATGATGATGATGATGATGATAATAATAATTACGACGTCTTAACAATGTCAAAAATTTGTATCATAAAATTTTTCCCTCCCTCCTCCTCGCCTCGCCCCAGGGTCCAACCTCCCGCAAGGTACCATAATCTCAAAGAAATAGAAAAGTTAATTATGTTAACGCATTCAACGATATTCACCCTTACGTCTCTCAGGGGAAACTTTTTTAACAATCGAGAAGAAATCATTTATTTCGTATATAAAGAAATTTGTAACGTGTAAGGTTTGGTCTCCAATGGTGGTCCCTCAAGTTATATAGAATTCGTTTAATATACACGATACAATGTGTGTTGTGTTATCATATGCGATAATGAAAGATCTCGTATATTTTAAAAGAGAATCGAAAAAATCGAGTTAAAGCCAAGGGGAAATATCGTAGCCGACTGAATTACATTGTTGATCGTACCAATCTTGAGTTTGTGCCAAACTTGCGGTGGGAGGAAGGGGCGAGGGGGAGGAGGAGGAGGAGAAGGGAGAAATGGATTAACAATATCGATAGACGGAAGGAATGGAAGAGAAGAGAAGAGAAGAGAAGAATGAACGATAAGAAGGGAGAAAAGAGAGAGAGATAGACAGAAAGAGAGAGAAGAGAGAGACAGAGAGGGGAAAGGTTCATAAGTTCGCTTTAAAAAGATAACATTTGTATCATAGTTCGTTCTATTTCCACAAACAAAAAGTAGTATACTTGCTATTGATATAATATAAATGTACGTACATACATACATAGATCGTACGATGTAATAATGAAACTTTATTGATAATATCTTTGTCGTTCATACAATTTGAAAGTGAAATTGAACATTCTATTTTATTTATATCGACAAGAAAAAGAAAAAAAAAAAAGAAAAAAGAAAAGAGATTCAGAGATGAAATCATCTATGAAAAAGTAGCATACTTGCATTGATATGATATAAATATACGTATATAAATCATAATAATATGCTAACGTAGCATTGTAGATAATATCGAACCTAATTCGTTGATTAGTTCGAAAATGAATTAAATTTCGAATTGTACGTATTAGAAATTCTCTCCTTCGGACTGAATCGTCTATTTTTCTCTATCGAAAAAAAAAAAAAAAAGAAAAGAAGAAAAAGAAAAAAAAATTGAAAGATTCAATCGTATAAAAAAAAAATGAATAACATATTTGCATCGGTATAATATATATATATACAGATAATACAATATGCTAACATAGCTTTGTAGATAATATTATTGTTATTGTTCGTCCATTTGAGAATAGATTAAATTCTAATATATAACGTATTAGAAACTCTAGTTTCCTAATCAAATTAATATAACATTTAATATATATATGTATATATATATATTTATTTATTTATTTATTTATTTATTTATTATATTATATTAATATATTATTTAACGATGCAACAATTAAGTAATATCATCAGATATTTATCAGTTAAAAAATAAAATAAACTTGAACATATTAGAATTATTAGAACATATTAGAATTTCTAACTTTTCTATCGGAATTAAATCTTTGACCCGGAATCATATGTACGATAAAAGTAGAGCATTCCTGTATTAAGTACATTACAAATTTATTTATATATATATATATGTATATATAAACTATATAATACGCTAACGTAACTTATAAATAATATAGTCTCTGTTTATTCATTTCAAAACGAAGTAAACTAGAAATTTATGTAGGTATTAGTACTCTGTTTCTCCTTCTCAAAATTTCAAAAGTCATGTATATACGCTACCTGCGTAAAACATAAATATACATTTGCATACATATATATGTATATGTATATATATATATATAAAATATATATATAATATATATATATATATATAGCCACATAGGTCGACTTGCAAATCGGAGAATGAAACATTCCAAGAAACCGAAACTTCGAATGTACCAAGAGAACTCTTGGCATTCGTGTGAATGCGAAAGACCGTCTAGAAAGTGCATTACGATCGTTCCCTTCGTGAGAATAAAGGAACCCCAGAGAGAGAAAGAGAGAAATAGAGAAAGAGAAAGAGAGAGAGAGAGAGAGAGAGAGAGAGAGAGAGAAAGAGAGAGAGAGAGAGAACTCCTTCCACTAGTCGATAAATATATCGAGCTTTTCACGCTTTCTTTATGTTACTTGTATCGAAGTGATATATATATGTAGAGACACGTTCGCATGATCTTTTTTCGATTCTTTCAAAAACGCGTAAGCCCTTTTCTTCTTCTTCTTCTTCTTTTTTCTTTTTCTTTTTCTTCGACTTCATCTCGATAAAGGCGATAGTGAAAGAGAATTGAATTTTTTAAAAGCTCAAGGTAAATCGACTCCGTTGAGAAAAAAATTGTTAAAAATAAAAAAAGAAATATATATATACATATTTATACTCATATATTAAATATTATATATATATATATATATATATATCTATAAAGTTTTCAAACGACGTAGTTAAACTCTAGTTGTGCATGTTGGGTGTAGGATACCTCAGGCCATCTTTCAGCTCAATTGAAACAATTCGCTCGTTGCATGATTCATGAATTTTTTTTTTTTTTTTGTAATAACAAAATTGAAAATGCATTTGCAAACCTACTGATGATTATTTCCATAGGCTTCAAAAAGAATATACAGTTATTTTTAAAGAGAATGCAAATTATTTCTTCACTATAAATGTGACAGTCGTGTATATAAATGTGCCTAGGGATTATATTCTCACAATTTGAAATTACTTCAAGATATACAATACTTGATATTATTTTTGAGTTACTTAAAACTTGCAATTATTTGGACGTGTGCAGAATAAAAGGGATAAAAATAAGGGATGAATAGAAGAGAGGGGGGGAGGTGTGGAAAGAAATAGAAAAACAAAAATTAATCGACATTCAAAAGCAAGGAAATACGCGAAATACGTGTTCGAACTGTGAATAGAAATTATTTCGTTTATTAAACGAACGGGACAGGGCGTAACGGAGGGGTGGGGGTGGTAGGGGGTGGGAAGAGAGACTGGAAAGAGCTACCATAGAAAATTAAAAGGGAAGAAGAGATTTTTTCACCCTTTATAATATACATTCATCCTTCCGTTTAATATCATCCACTTGTAAAGCGACCGTGCGAAAAATTAGATCTCACTCTGGTAATCATCAATCGAACTAAGCTTCGTTTGCTCCACGAAATGGAATCATCCCCCATGGAACAAGTTCGAAAGATACAAAGGATCGTATCATCTGGCTTCGCTCAGACTTATTAATAATATTAAAATGTCTTTCCAAAAGAGAGACAGGAAAGGCTAGGGCGAGAGGAGGAGGGGAGAGGAGGGGAGGGTTGAATAATGTCTATTACCCTACAAAAAAAAAAAAAAAAAGAAAAACAAAAAAAAGAATTAGAAAAAAGAAAATAGAAAGGATCAAGAGAGATAGGCAAAGGATTAAAATTTGCCGTCCGACGAAAAGATAAGAGGACAAAGTGTAATCGAAGATGATGGAAAAAAGAAAAGAAAAGAAAAGAAAAGAAAAGATGATAAATGAAAGAAGAAATAAGAAAAAGAAAGATTAAAAAAAAGAAAGAAAGAAAGAAATCGAGCCACGCCAATTAAATATTCTCGATTATGTGTACAACTAAAGTGCATGTATGCATTATTTCTTTTTCTTTTCTTTTTTTCTGAAGAAAGAGTGGGAGGGAGGGAGGGCAGGAGGAATTTCCATTGCGTTTTAATAACTAAAAGAAGATCCTTTGTTTGTCCTCGGTATTTAATATATATATATCTTTTCTCTTTGTTTTACTTCGTAACCCAATCGAAATGGAAGAACTTGTATCTCTAGGATCACATGCCAGATGTATTATATTTTTCTGAAAGAGATAATGAGACTAATAAAACGAGAACTCTCTCTCTCTCTCTCTCTCTCTCTCTCTCTCTCTCTCTCTCTCTCTCTCTCTCTCTCTTACTCTCTCTCTTACTCTCTTCTTATTATCTAGTAACGACTCTCGGATCTTCGCTCTTTCTTTTTACTTCTTAACCAAAGATTAACTTAAAGTCAGATGAAAGTAGAGAATGTCTACTTTCTTATGTGAGATAATATCGGTCCATATAATCTCGTTGAAAATACACGACACACACACACACACACACACACACACACACACATGACACATCTACATATATATACACACACACATATGACACACACAAAGTTTACTAATTAAAGAAAACACTGCTAAAATAATTCGTTTGCTTGTCTAGATATTAATATAAAAATTTTTAAGTATTCAAAAAAAAGAAAAAAAAAAAAGAAAGAAAAGAAATACAAGTTTGTTTAAATTCTTTTCCAAAATTATTTAAGTATTTAAAAGAAAAAAAAAAAAAAAATATATATATATATATATATATATATATATATATATATACGATAATAATTATAATTATAATCGATTTTATTTCATAAAAAAGAAATGACCTCACTAAACGCATTATGCATTATGATTAAAATCTCTACTTCTTTTTTTTTTCTTTCATTCATCACACTTACGTTTTGATTTAACAATTAAGAAAAACATTGATAAATGGTACTGTTCAATTGTTGGATATTGATATAAAAATTCTAAAGTATCCAAAAAGAAGAAAAAAAAAATATATATATATATATAAATTTATTGTAATGCTTTTTTAATATTTATTAAAATATTGAAAAATATTTTAAAACAATTTTTCAAATTGTATAGAAACATACGATACTGAATTACGCAATGACCTAATTTTATTTTCCATAAAGAAATGATTTCTCTAACGCATTGTATATTTAATTTCCAATTAATATATCAATACCGTTCACTCATCGCACGCACGTTTTAATTTAATAAAAAAAAAAAAAAAAAAAAAATTGATAAACGATCGTTAGATCGTTGAATATTAAATAAACACATTCTGATATATTAAAAAAAAAAAAGAAAAAAAAAAAAAAATAAGAAAATAATAAACGAATAAATAAATAAAAGAAAAGGAAAATTACAATATTCTTTGAATAAAAATTCTTCTTTTTAAATAATATTCTTCGCCAAAATTATATGGAAATAGTACGATAGTAATTATGTAATGTACTAATTACAATTAACTTAATTATATTTCGTAAAAAGATATGATCCTTTTAACGCATTATATTACGATAACCGATTAGAGAATCTCAGCATCGTTCATTTATCATACTCGGTGCACTCGGTTACGTCGTTATCTCATGTTTTTTTCGTTTCTCTTTCACAACCGGTTGACAAATAACCGAATATAAAAACTATCCCGTTGTCACAGCGTTATTATTTCAGTGACGGGAGAAGCTTTACGGGATTATCCGTTCAAAAAACGACGATAATCAACGAGAACACTTTTGTAAATAAAAAATCACGACTTGTCTCTCTATCTTTCTCTCTCTCTCTCTCTCTCTTTCTCTTTTTCTATTTCTCTCTGCGAAACATTTAATTGAATTAAACAAATCGATATATCAACATTTGCGGAAGTATCCATGTCGATCAGTAAGTAATCCAGACATTTTTAAAATTTTATATTTAAATAAATACAGATATTGTTTTTACTGAAAATTCTAAAAATTCAACAATATATTATTTAAAAATATTCTCTCTCTCTTTTTCTATATAATATATATATATATATATATATATATATATATATATATAAATATTTTATGCACTGTATATATAATTTTGTTTATACTAACATTAAATAATAACTTATACTACTTAATACCTTATACTATTTTATATTAAAAAAAATATATACATATATATATATATATATATATATATATATATATATATATAAGATACTACATCTTCAAATACTACATCTTTTAATAGTATAATCGTATACATATATATTTATGCGTATACCTATATATGAATATATATAATAATATATATATTATAGTATTTTTAATAATAACAATAATCACAATAATAATAATAATAAAAACCTCGTCCATTCAGAAATATTAAGTATTAAAAATACCAAAATTTTTTATAAACTCAAAACTTAATATTTCTATACAATACACACATACATACGAATACATACATATATATATATGTACGTATTGCAAATTAAACATTTCTATATAAATCCTCTCACGATGTTGGATTATGGTCCGTAGTTGTACCGTAGCCCATCGTAGAAAAATTTATTTGCCGACATTAGATTACCGGTGAAGTCAAGAAAAAGGATAAAAGATCTCGGTGAGAAGAAGGAAGATTAGAGGTGACGAGCGGGGATAGAGGAGGAGGGGGAATAGGAGGGGAGGGCAGAGGGTGAAGGTTTGAAAGACGAAGGACGAAACTGATCGACGGCAGTTAAGGAGAGCGTTAAATAACGTTCCAAAGAAAGTACTAAGGAAAAATATTGTGAGAAAAGAAGAAGAAGAAGAAGAAGAAGAAGAAGAAGAAGAAGAAGAAGAAGAAGAACAAGAAGAAGAAAACTGGAAAGATAAAAAGGGAACAAGAAGCAAAGGACAGGGAGTAAGGAATAAGGGGTAGAGGATAGGGGTAGAAGTAGAGTTGGGGGTAGAGTGCTCCCCGCTCTGGCCCGATCTTTTCTATCGAAAAAGATCTGCACACAGAAGATTCGCCGTACAAAGGAACACCCACTGTTTGCTTCTCTCCTTTTCTATCCTGTCTTAACGTCTGACGGGAGCCGACGTTAAGAGAAAGAAAAGCTCAAATTGCTAGAGAAAAAGAATAAATGAGAGAGAGAGAGAAAGAGAGAGAGATTCTATCTATCAAGGATTCTTTATCGTCACCTCGAATGAATATTTAGATAAGTATTTATAAAGGAGTGATTAAAATCCATTGAAAATTGACTAATTAAATGGATCAACGATGGAAAATGAAATGTATAAATTATTAATTGATTAATATAATCTTTCTCTTATCTTTTCTTTTTTCTTTTTATACTTCTCTTTCTTTTTTTTTCTTCTTCTTCTTTTCTTTTTTTCAAAGTCCATTGATCGATAATTGACGGCTAATTAAATGGATCAACGATGGAAAATTGAATGCATAAATTATTAATCGATTAATGACGTCTTCTTTTTTTTCTTCTTAAAATTCATTCATCAAAAATAATATATATATATATTATGTATATAAATTTGTCGTAGAATTAATAAAAAAAAATAATTACATTTTCATTTAAAATATATTCATATAAATAATGTGATATAACAAATGAATTTGTAATATTTCTACAACAGTATTTAATTAACAAAGAGAAATTATTATCATGACATTAATTGGTTAACAAAGAAGGATTAACATCAAGAATAATATATAATAAAATATGGAGAATATCATACAAAAGACTTAACAATCTATCTTCCAGGAAAATCTTATCTCAATGAAGTGTTAATTTCTTAGATAAGAAAATGACGAATTGGAGGTGTATCTTAATATTCTTAAATTTGAGAGAAATTACACGGAGAAAATGATAACAGAAAAGAACAGAAAAGGGAGGAATTAATACGAAGACGTATACGAAGATGTAAACGAAGATGTAAACTTCTTTATAAAATATACATTTTGTACCAATGTATCTTACAAAACGTAATATCCTCTCAACGGATGACTATATCTAAAACTCAGAGCTTTCACGATATACATGAATTATCGTAAAAACGTTGAATTTCTTCGTTTTAGATAAAAGCTCTCTCTATTACTCTCTCCCTCTCTCTCTCTCTCTCTCTCTCTCTCACATACGCACACACGCACACACTTTAATTCTACTTCTCACTATCTTTCTTTCTATAAAAAAAAAAAAAAAGAGAGCGAGAAAGAGAGAGACAATACAATTGAAGGACGAAATAATGACCAAGAGAAGATGGAACAAAAAAACATATATATATATATATATATATATATATATATATATAAATATACTTAGTTTAGAAGGGTATATACTTATATATTTTTGCGTGCAAGTCATCCGGAGAATTAAGTCTCTTTCGTAATAAACCTTTTTGTTGCAACAATTTCCGACTGTGCGGGAAGAGTGGGTGAATCGAGCGTCAACGAAGCAGAAAATAATAAAAAAAAAAAAGTGAATGAGTGAGTGAGTGAGTGAGTGAGTGAGTAAGTGACTGAGAGAGAGAGAGAGAGAGATCCCTCTTAACTTTTGCACGACACGCTGCCATTCAACGACTTGTTTATTTTTCACGGCTCATTCTTTTCTTTTCTTTTCTTTTCTTTTCTTTTCTTTTCTTTCTTTCATTTTCTTCCTCTCTCTTTCTAACTCTTACGAAGAAATAACCACAAGTGGCTTTTCTTTTCAGTACCAATTCTTCTTTAACCTGAATCCATGAAATTTTTCTTATCCGCAATTCAAGAGAAAGAGAAAGAGAAAGAGAGAGAGAGATAAAATAAAATTCTCATTCATTTTATAATACGTTCAAAAAAAAAGTAAATTTAAAAAAGGAACAACAAGTAATAATTCAACGTTTTAGATTTATTCACTCGTTACAAAGGAGTATTTCACGCCGATCTTATCGTTTATCGAATGACAAAGGAATCGATACGTACTCATATATATATGTATATCTAGTACTTGTTCAAACCAATTGTGAAAGTTTTGTCAAAGGGAGAAAACTAATTTTCTCTTAATACAAAAGCAACTATATAAGTAATTCTGTAATACATTATTCTCTCTATTTACATATAAGAGAAGTTTCGTTACTCATGCGAGATAATCATGCGTTTGATCTATATATATATATATATATATATATATCAAACGAAATGATCTGTAATTTTCCAATGGAAAAAGAAAAGAAAAAAAAAAGAAACGAAGAAGGACAACCTATTATTAACTAATTAAACTAATTATCCTTGCAATACTATCCTTCAATATTACATTGAATCTAACAAATAGAATAATAGTACCAATGAGTAATAGTACTTAGTACTTAATACATCCTAGGTTTGACTTTAAGTGAAAGATGTATGCGTGCATATTTACTATGCGATCGATCTTATTTTCGTTATAAAAAAAAAATCACGTCCGATATATTTCCTAGGAAAAAAAAGAGAATAAACAAACGAGTGTAATTTTTTTTTTTTTTTTTTTTTTTTGTACGATGGTGGTACGAAGGATCGTACTCGACGAATTTTTAGAGACCGTAACTTTTTTCTCCTGAAATTTTTTACTCACGGAAAGGTGGTCTTAAAACATGAAGAAAATAAAACGATAGAAATAAATTTTTTCTAAATTAAAAAAAAAATGAAAAAGAAAAACAAACAAAAAAGAACATAAAGCTTCAAAGCAATGTCATATCTTTTTATAACATCTCCTACTATAAGCAGTTTTTTTCTCTCTCTCTCTCCCTCTCCCTCTCTCCCTCTCCACCTGTCTTCTTTAAAGAAAAAGAAAAAAAAAAAAAAAAAAAAAAAAAAGAAGACATCTTTTTACGATATACTCATCATCGTCCAAACTTCACAGAAGATACAATCTTTTTCTTCGAAGATTAATTTTTTCGGTTAGCTCGGAAGGAAAGAATTTCTGGTTCCATTATTCGACACAGAAAAAAAGATAAAAAGAAAGAAAGAAAGAAATAAAGAGAGAGAGAAAGAGAGAGGGAGACTTTACGTTTCAACTGGTCCCAACCCCTCGTCACAACCCTTATGGCAACTAACGACAAAGAGACATCTTGTCGGGTTGGACGAAAAAAGATGATCCGTCCTTTAATTTTCAACAAAGAAACGAGATAGAAAAGAAAAGTCGATACAAAGGATCCACAATTATTTTCATCCTTTCTATTAGATATAGATCGGAGAGAACGAAGTGGTAGGGCAGGGAGGGTTGGGTGAGGCGAGGGAAAAAACGAAGAGGAAAGGGGTAAGAATATAAAAATTTACATCTCTACGCACGAGTAATAAAAATTTGTCAAAAGAAATTATATCGCGTACATGTTTTACATTCTTTCAATATTTTTAACGATAAATCTCTATCAAAAAATTATCAAATAATAATAATAATAATAATAATAATAATAATAATAATAATAATAAATAAATAAATAAATAAATAAATAAATAAATAATTTTCCAATAATTCGCATTCGACCAACTTATTCATAAATTATGAGTCAATGAAAAGAAAGAACAAAAAAAAAAAAAAAAAAAAAAAAAAATTAATCTAAGACATGATTGAACTTCGTGTTATCATCGAGAGCTGGATTTGATGAAAAGACGAAATCAGATAAAATAAAATAAAATAAAAAACAAAACAAAAAAAAAAAAGAAAAGAAAAAGAATAGAAAAATATAATAAAAAGTAAACGATTGATAATTACAAATCCTACTGCATGACAAT
>NC_140817.1:5090000-5100000 GCF_050613455.1 Vespa mandarinia | reverse complement strand
CTCTCTTTTTTTCTACGTCCAATATTCCATTTTAATAACGAGCAACGACGGCAAATCGATCGTTTTTACTCTCTCAATGCTGCGCGCGTGTGTTACTTATCGATGGCAGCATGTACAAATACATACATACATATATATATATATGTATATGTGTATGTATATGTATAAAGAAAATAGAGAAAAAAATAGAGAACAAAAAAATAGAAAATGAAATAGAGGAGAAAAAGAAAGTAATAATAACGTGTGTATTCAGTTTGAATACAAAGTTCGAACACGTTTCGTTGAGTTACTTTTACTCTCTTTATCTCTCTCCCTCTCCCTTACCCTCTCTCTCTCTCACTCTCTCTCACAACAATGATGAAATACCCAGAGATTTTTCATTGTCCAAATCTCATCCTTCTGAGCCTCCGAAAGTTTGTTAAAAAAAAAAAAAAAAAAAAAAAAAAAAAAAATGGAAAAAAAGGATACACGTACATATAAACTATGTACACATTTTTTTTTCTCTTTTTACCAAACATTTCTATCCCCGTTGGGACGTACAATATTATTTCCTACTTTGTTACCACGTTAAATCATTTTACGGATTATTACGAACACGCTAATAATGTTATAATAATAAACTTAAAACTATCGAGTTGAAAATATGACAAACGTGAAATTAAAACTGTACGATCAGATCAAACAGAAGATTCTTTTTCTTTTTTTATTTATTTATTTTTTTTCTTTTTTTTTTTTTTTTTTTTTTTTTTCTTTTTTTTTTTTTTTTGACCAAATTTTTTTTTTAATCATGGATCAGATAGATTAAAATCTGATTCCAGATGTATATATATATATATATACATTTAATTAAAATATATTTATATTTATATATATTTATATATATTTACATATATTTATTATTAGTGTCGTTCCAATCTAAATTTATTATTGGATAAAAATAATCGAACGGATCCATAAAAATCTTCGATATAATAATTGTATTATAATCTTAAACGTAATATTATATTTAATATCCTGCATATAAATATCTCTCATTCATCATTTATCATAAATACTTCAAATCGTTTCTAATCTAAACTCATTTATTATTGAATAATTAAATTAGCCTTTGAGAAAGAGAGAGAGAAAAAAAAAAGATAAAAATAAAAAACGAATAAGAAAAAAAAACAATAATAATAATAATAATAATAATAATAATAATAATAATAATAATAAAAAAGAAAAACAATGTGGAGGTTTTATTAAAACGTTTACATTATACATAACGTATGACGTCATGTATAATAAAGCGTCTTACCAAAGCGTCTATCTCTAATTCTTTATTAATCATAAAGTATTTTGAATTGAAACTATTAAACAACGATTGAATTATAAAATAATAAATGAAAAATTAAACGACATAATACGATTTAAAATAATCGATATTCTCCCTCTTAATGTATTAATAATAAATACGCCAGAATTAAACAAGAAATTTTCATTTGCTTTAAATAGTCCCTATACGAAGTAGAAATAATTTTCAGGGGAAAACTTTTTAAATATTTCAATGGCCGCAGAGAAACCCACGGAGTTTCGTAATGCATAACCTCTAAATGCGAATCGTTGAAAAGAAGAAATACAAACTGGACTGTTTCCAGGATTGTATTAAAAAAGTATATTCTCTCTCTATAACGTATTTGCATTGCCATAATATATAATTGGTAAAAAAAAAGGGGCACTCACAATGCCATAGTACATTTTTCTCATTATATTTCTTATCTGTATCAATGAAAAAATATTATGAGAAAGAGAAAGAGAAAGAAAAAAAAAAAGAGAGAGAGAGAGAGAGAGAGAAAGAATATATAATTACAAAGAAATATTTTAATTCCATGTATATTATATAAACAATTATATAATTAAATGATATATGCATAATTAGATATTGATTATGGATTTGTAAAACATGTTCCTTCAATAAATCACACAATAATAATAATAATAATAATAATAATAATAATAATAATAATAATAATAATAATAATAATAATAATAACAATAATAATAATAATAATAATAATAATAAAATGGTTGTAGATCCTGTAAAGACAATAAAAATACTCAAGGAGTCGTTCCGATCTTACAAAAAAAGAAAAAAAAAAAAAGAAAAAAAAAAAAGAGAAAGAAGAAAAAAGAACGTGGTACTCGTAAAGCCGATTTCACGAACTGTTAAATATTACACGAAATAAATTTCGTATATCCAATGCGTGCCTCAATGTTGCGAGTAAAATACCCAGATAGCGGAGCCAAAAAAAAAAAGAAAAGAAAAGGAAGAAAGAAAATAAAGAAGAGAGATAGAGAGAGAGAGAAAATCGTGGTAACGACTCGTTGAAAATTCACGATTTCAAGTTGCAGCGAACGTGAAACTAGTGAGAGAGAAAGAGAAAGAGAAAGAGAGAGAGAGAGAGAGAGCAGGATCCTCCCCACTCCCTTCCTGTATTCGTCACTTCGTCACAAACAATTAGCGTTTTAATTCGTAAAAAAAATTATTCACATATTGTCTTCGTATCTAATGTGATTTCTTTTCGTCGATTTTATTATTTCGTTTCGACATATGTCTATGTCGCCATGATGATTATCATATTAATAATGATGATGATGATGATGATGATGATGATGATGATGATGAAAAAATTGTTTGCGAAAGATCTCATCGAATTTCCTCCCCCCCTCCAAAAGAAAAAGAACTGAATAATAATATTATAGTAACACTTAATTTATATAACAAAGATAAAATATTCACAAAAAAAAATTCATTTCGTTGTAACGACGATGATAATCGATAAACAATAACATACTATTTTCAATATTTTTACGTATACGTGTAAATCATATATATGTATTCAATAATATTAAACAAATGCGTAATAATTGTGGAGACGAGAATATTTAGAAAATGGCGAATAATAAGTTATGCGTGTAAGTAGATAAATATAGAGAAAAGAAAAAAAATATATATATATATGTATATATATATATGTCTCTATGTATAAACGATTATTATTTACTTACAAAGAATGAATTCGTATTTTCTATTTGATATAACGATGGACTTAATGGACGGAGAAATCAGAAATTCTTCTTCTTTCTTCTCGTATAACTTACACCAATTACACGACAATTAAATAATTAATTATAATAAAAACGTTAAATTATAATAAACACTTTTCCTTCTTTTATTTAACGTTACACAATCGAATTAATACGCAATAAATTAAACAGCAGCCATAGACGTTTACCGTAAAAAGGATCAAAGTGATCTTAACGTTTTCACGAGATAGTTCGTCGTTAACTGTTAGCCCACTTCTCCCTCCTAATCTGTTAGGCAAACCTGAAGAGGATTTGTCGATCGATGCTATTGGTCGATGATCGTATTAATGCGCCAACGAAACGCGGAGTAATACTTCTCCGTTAAAACCGTTGTTACTAAAACGCCCGATCGATAAGTAACTACGCCATACGCGAAATAGATCTAACTATTAAAATAATATTTATTATTTATTAATTTTTATCACGCTTTAGTTAATAAATAATAAATGTATAAATATATATATATATATATATATTTATATACATATACAAATAAATATATTAATTTTTCTTATATGATTCTTCGATAAAAACTCGTGAGATTTTAATAAAGTACGATCGCCTTTTGTCATTTTTCGTATTATTTTTCGTTGAAATACATACATACGTATGTACGTGTCTGTATGTATGTATGTGTCTTTTCCTTCTGTTTTCATTGTAACCTTCAAATTGAGCCGTTGAACTACGAGTATTATAAAATAATAACAGTAGTGGGGGAAACAACTAAAGGACGAGATCGTCATTCCAGATTTGTCTCTTTACATTCGTTATCGTAAGCTCTCTTGGTACGGAACGTCTTTAGAAATCGTTTGGAAATTCCTTCGGATTATTAGAAGATAGATTATTAGTTTTATTCAGGTACGTTAAACGTTTATACGAATAATAAATCTATGGATTCTTATTGCGCATTATGAATATTTTTATATTATTATCTTTATTAGAAAAATTTGTCGTAAGGATTTCGTCTAAATTAACCTCACTTTTATCGTATCTTCTCTTCGGGAATATATATATGTATGACGATAATGTTAGGAATATAAAGTAAATTGCGAAACGTATAACGAGTTCGTCGTAAATTTATAACTTACATATATATTCTTTTTTTTTTTTTTTTTTTTGTTAGATTAAGAACATTATCATTATCATCGTTTTATTATTATTATTATTATTATTATTATTATTATTATTAATATTATTACTGGGTAGATGGATAATAGAATCTAAAGAATATTTGACGAAAATTAAATTGAAGTTAACCTTACTTTTATTCGAAGACATTTGCAAAGAAAATTTTGTCGTAAATGTTGAAAAAAGATCATAATTACGAAACGTAACGAGTTCGTCATTGAACTTATAATTTATTTCTTAACTAATGAAAATTATTGTATATCCATTGTTAGAAAAGTTATCTTTAAAAGGTAGTTCTTTAGAAAAATAAAACACGTCCAAGTTAATCTAACTCTTCTCGAACTTTTTCAAGAAAAATTGGAAGATTGAAAAATATTGGAAGGCAGATTACCCCCGCCTTCCCCTCACCCTCCCACTCCTCTTCCATCCTCGGAAAAAAAGATATAAGAAAGAAAAGAAAACAGTAAAATTATTATTATTATTATTATTATTATTACTAAAAAAATCATTTATAAAGAAACTTTTCTAAAATTATTAAGGTTCAAGTCGATTTAGCACCATTCGAAGTTTTTTTTCTCTGTTTTTCCCTCTTTTTTTTTATTTCTTTATTTTTCTTTTTTTTTTTTTCTATTCAAGGAAAACAATTTGTCGAAAATGTTGGAAAAAGACAAATTGGTTAAACGTATAGCGTGTGTCGTCGTAAACTTGATCTTACTTTTTTTTTTATCCTCGTTTATGGTAGATTCGCATATAAGTGAGCAAAGGTAAATGTGACTATCATAAAGTTTGGAGATAGTATAGACCACGTATATCACGGGTAACATAATCTCACATTGGTCGCTTATGTGTGTACTCTCTTGTATTAACACATTTACTCTACCAACTTAATATATTGTGTAACCTACTACTAACACTCGTTTATCAAACTCGATTCATATATATATATATATATATATATATATATATATATATATATATATGTATATATATGCGTGCATATGTGTATGGATGAGTATAGCTTTAAGTATTTCTACGTAGATATGTATGTGTGTACGTACACGAAGGACGACAAATGTTGCACTTAACCGAATTTGTGCAATAGTATTAAACGTAATAGTTTCCCATATGTGTCCTAATATACTATTTAATCCCCACAGAAACGTTAAAATGCTCACAGGAATGCAACTGTATGCACACACACGCACGCACGCACGCACGCACGCACAGCAAAGACACACACAGATATACATGCGTGATACGTAAAACATATATAATAGAAGTCCAAAATTCAAAATCCATTTTTCCATGATAACTCGTTATTACTTTTGCGATAGTAGTAATTTCCTCAGGAAAACGTATAATTATTTTCTTCATATTCGATCCTTTTGGCGGGGAAAGGTAATTCAAATGGAGGAGGTATTAAAGAAAAATCAAATTGGTTCGTTGATACGTAATCACGAAAGGAGGAAGGAGGGGGGGGAAGAAGAAAAAAATAGGAAAAAAGTAGAAAAGAAAAAAAGGAACTTAGGAAAAAGTGAAGTCGTTAAATTTCAATTTGTTCCATTTTCCATTTTCTTTGACAAGCACAATTTTGATTCGTAGAGTCTCATCCTTTTGAAATTCTCTTCTACAATCTTTCTCTTTCTCTCTCTCTCTCTCTCTCTCTCTCTCTCTCGCACGAGAGATAAAATTTTTTCTCTCTCTCTCTCTCTTTTTCCTTTTTTTTCTTTTTTTTTTTTTTTTTTTATTCTTCCTCCACCTTTTTTTTCTCTTTTTTCATCTTATAAAAAATTTTCAATTTTCGTGCGCTCTTATGATTCATTTTTATGAACGTTTTATGTTATAAGTTATAGATTGTTGATAAAGAACGTAAAGTAACAAAGAAGAAATAACGGGTAACACTTTTATATGATATTAGAAGAGTCAGGAACTTTGGGTAGATGAAGAAGAAGTTGGTTGGTTCGCGTAGTTTAATAATCTGTTTTATCGATAGGATAATTGATAGACCACTTTACTATGTTCGATTCGAAGAGAAGGACAAGAGGAGAATAGAGATGGGGATTAAGGTGGTGAAGGGGAGGAAGTGAGAAGAGGAGGAAGTGGTGATAGCGATGATGATGTTCGAGAAGGTGGAAGAGATGGCGAACTGGCATACAGGAGGAGGGGGAGGGGGTGGGTGGGTGGATGGTTCGTAAACGCATTATAGACACTTCTGAATGCAATTAGAGCCCGGAATCGTCGAAGGACTTTGAGAGAGATAGATAGATAGAGATTGATAGATAGATAGATAGATAGATAGAGAGAGAGAGAGAGAGACAGACAGACAGAGAGAGAGAGACAGACAGAGAGAGAGAGAGAGAGAGAAGTTTTGGTCACGTTCGATAATTCGAAACCGACTTCAACGGTCGACAATTTCCGATTTATGCTTTGCTTCCTTCTTAACAAACAATCTCTCTCTCTCTCTCTCTCTCTCTCTCTCTCTCTCTCTCTCTCTCTCTCTCTCTCTCTCTTTCTATCTATTTCTTTCTTCCTTTCCGTTTTATATTATATTTACATTAGAAATCCTATAAATCCTTTAGCATTTCTTTCTATATGCGTTTGTTCGTCGTACAATTTCTTTTTCCTCTTTAATAAATATCACAAAGAAAAAAAGAAAAAAAAAAAAAAATAAACAAATAAATAGGTAAATGTAATCGTGCTAAATTGATTAAAAAAAAAAAGATATAATCATAGAGGAATAAAAAATAAATAAATACATAAACAAAGGAATGAAAAAAAAAAAAAAAAAAAAAAACCAAAAACAAAAAAAAGAAAGAAGAAGAAACGAAAAGGAACGCGACAAAAAAAAATCCGATCGATAAGAAGAAAAAATTACTTTTGTTTAATGTTTTAACTTTCTACGAAAGGATTTGTTGCATTTTTTCTCCCATATATATATATATATATATATATATATATATATATATATATATATATTACTTATGCATGTATGTATTTATTTATGTATGTATGTATATATGTAGGTATGTAGATAGGTAGGTATATCCAATAACGCGGTAACGACCGTAAAGTTCGTAAAGAGCAAAGGCAAAAAGCCTCAGCTGACATTCAAGTTATACATACGCTTCCAACGTGGCATCTCCTTCTACGGCATTGTTTACACGACAAGAAGGGTTTTGCCCGGCAGCTTTTCAGAGTAAAACGACCCTTTCCTTCCTTCCTCTCTCTCTCTCTCTCTCTCTCTCTCTCTCTCTCTCTCTCTCTCTCTCTCTCTCTCTCTCTCTCTCTCTCTCTCTCTCTCTTTCTCTCTCTCTCACACACTCTCTCTCTCTATCTCTCTCTCTGTCTTTCTACTCTATCAGTTTATTCTCTCTTTATTGCTCTTACGAAGCAAGCAAGAGTATAGGCCAAAGTTATTGCGAGACCCACAATTCACCTGTGCACGGAAATCTCTTAATCTGAGCTTACAATCGCGTCGAATGAATTACGTAGGTGAAATTCTATAACCACGTAGTCACCACAGCAATTCATTGATATATACGTACATACATATATATATATATAGAAAGAGGTTTAGTTCATGGGGTTCGTCAAATCTCAATACAGTATCACGAAGAATGATATTTATCTTTACGAGCTCGTATTTCATAGGTGTAAAAATAGTTGAGTTAGATAAATGAAATGGAACGTTATCGTTGTATAATTGTTGCTCTTGTTATTCTTGTTTTTCTTTTTGTAGTTGTTGTTATTGTTGTTATAGATTTTGTCGAAGTGAGTTGAAATAGACAAACTGTATAGTTGCTAGTTTTCGATTAAAAAGTCGATCAACGATATATATATATATATATATATATATATATATATATATATATATATATATATTACGTTTTGTTCGAAACGAACTAAACTGACCGATTGATTTTACTTATTGTTAACGTTAAACGGGATTACTACGATGTTGAAATAAAACGCGTACGAAATTGAAGGTAACGTCGAGGAGAAAAGTTCTATCTGTCTAAAAGCTTACAATGCTTTTTACGAGCACCTGAAAACATTAACGTCGCTAAGTCGTTAACTCAACGTCCTCTCTCTCTTTGTCTTTCTCTCTCTCTTTTTTTTTCTTTCTTTCTCTCTCTCTCTCTCTCTCTCTCTCTCTCTCTCTCTCTCTCTCTCTCTCTCTCTCTCTCTCTAATTCCAGCTCTTTTTCTAGAAAAGGGTTATCACATAAATTTAACGACGTCGGAATAAAACCATCGTGTGTTTGAATTTTACGTTAGAATAACAATAATCAATTTTCCACGAACGCTTGAATATTTAATAGTTCGTCGTAAAAACTATTTAAACGTTTGTTCGATAATTACAAGCTCGATTGTACGTAATAATACTAATAACAACAATAATAATAATAATAATAATGATAATAATAATAATAATAATAATAATAATAATAATAATAATAATAATAATAATAATTGATGAGATAAATTTAAAATGAAATATTATATCGTAGAAAATATTTTACATATCTCACATCTGCCTACTTATCTTTTTATTTTACCTATGTAATAGATATATTTTAATGAATTCGTTTATATCAAAATAACGTTATTAAGTGTGTTTATATATATATATATATATATATATACACATATATATGCATATATATATTTATGTATACTTGTATGTTTCAGGCCTCGTTTTACTCGACAGCACTGAAAACCTTGATCTCCGTGTCTACTGTGATACTGCTTGGCCTCATATTTGCTTACCATGCCTTAGAAGTTCAGGTTTGTATAAAAATATAAAGTGAACTTAGGGCAACCTATATATATATTTCTCTCTTTCTCTTATACATTATAACGTGCGCGTAAACAATCGTGCAAGTTGAACGCTTGCTCAGTTTAGAATTATGAGCGTCTACGTCCAATGCAGCAACGTTTAACGAACGTATTCGCGTAGCTACCTCGCGTAAAAGCATTATATTCACGTGAGTAGATTTTAGTAGACGAGAAAAACAGTTTATATCGAAATGTCACGCGAAGGAATATTATCCAGCGAGAAATATGTATCTCGATATTATCTCGAATATTTCGTATAACAACTTGGTCATTAGGGCCTATTTCCGAAATTTAATCAAATGATTTCACTCTCACCCCATTACCACCACCACCACCACCACCACTACCACTACCACCACCACCACTGTCATCATCACTTTTCTTTTAAACTTTGACATGGAGTCAAGTTGGAACGAATTAATTGCAAAAAATATAAAAAAAAATAGAAATGAAAAAAATGAATAAGAAAAAACGAATCTCGAGAACATTTATAAATGAAAAGTATGACTCTATCAACATATGTCCTCTCATTCGACCTTCTTGCGATGATGTTCTAGTATCATTATAAGTAAACCTTTCCGCTAGTCGCTCTTGACAAACTTCCGTTCGTTTCCGGTAGAATATTAAAGAGCCATCAAACCGAGACACCTACTTTAGAAACAGAGATTCTCAAACTTAGAAAACCCATTCGACGAGTGACAAGAGACCCATTTTCTTCTCTTAAATATTCAATGGGGTTTTGTAATATTTACTAAGGATTAAACGATATGGTTTGGGTTGATATAATATCTTGATTTCTTTTTCTTTTTTCTTTTTTCTTTTCTTTTTTTTTTTTTTATTTCTTTTTCGTTCTCTTATTTTTTCTTTTCTTTTTTTTTTTTTTTCTTTTTCACTCTCGTATATCTAAC
>NC_140817.1:5080000-5087500 GCF_050613455.1 Vespa mandarinia | reverse complement strand
ATATAATTAATATATATTATCTTGCAGATAATATTTATTAGAATTATGCATATTATATTATTTATTTTGTATATAATTTTAGTATATAATTTTAATATATATATATATATATATATATATATATATAAATATAAAGAATATCTAAGAAAATTGTATATATATATATATACACATACATACACAGTCACATCATATCTTAATTATTATTTATTTTGTATATTATTGGTTATAATTAAAGACAGAAAGGATTTCTCAAAGATCTTGAAGTATAAAGACGGCATAATTAATAGCATATTTAAGGATTAAAAAAAAAATTAAAATTTTATTTCTACATCGCGCTTTTTAATTAATCCCGTTAATCTTGTTCATCATTACTTATCCTTATTTGAAAGGTTTTAGAATCAGATTGAGAATCACTGAAAAGGTTTGATACGGGAAATCAACTCGAGTATCAATATTTAAGTTTGAAGCTTAAACGCTTTGGGTAAAAGGAGTCTTCGAAGCATATATTATGAAGCTCAGTTTACTATTATCTATCTTTATCTTATTAAAGTGAAGCTTTATAAATGTTTGATGGACAGAAAGAAATAATAATTAATTAATTAATCGTCGTAAAGGAGAGGGAGGGAGGGTATATTTACGTTAAAATAGAAGATGTTTCTGTTCTTCGTTTGATTTCTTTTATTTTTTTTTATTTTTTATTTATTTCTTTCTCTCTCTCTTTCTCTTTCTCTCCCTCTCTCTCTCTCTCTTAATCACATTTACGAGAACATCTTTATTATTTATTATAAACGCGAGAGAGAGGGAGAGAGAGAGAGAGAGAGAGAAGATTTAACGTTAAGATGTAAATTTGATGTTTCTCTTCGGTGATGTAAAACAATCCTGATTACAATGGCAATTAAATATTACTTCCTTAAATAAATGGAATAAACTTGGACGTCGAGCTTAACAGGGCCAAGCTTATATACGATTCTTAATAGTATTTATTTATTTTCTTAATTTCAGTCAATAATACAATTTGAAATCTCATCCTTCTAAAAGGAGCGAATTCTAGGTATAATTTTTTTTTTTTTTTTTACTGTTAATCCAATTATCAAAGAACAACGTTAAAATTAGTAACGAGTATGACGTGAGTTAAAAAAAAAAAAAAAAAAAAAAGGAAAAAAAAAGACCAAAGAAAAAAAAAGAAAAAAAAACAGATCTCGCCCAAGTCACGAATGCTAAACAGGGTTTTTAAGATATCGTGATTTTCATTTGAAATCTTAAACGTTAAAAAATATTACCTCCGTAATATTTTACAGTCGTTAGTAGAAAACGTATGACATAAAAATCATTGACAAAGGTAAAAAAATAAAAATAGAGTTAAATGAATAAATAGAAACAAAGGAGGAAGAAGGAAAGAAAGAAAGAAAGAAAGAAAGGAAGAAATAAGAAAGAAACAAAGAAGAAAGAAAAATCTCTTGTTTGAATTAATAACAAAGTCTTTCGTTTGATTTAAAAACAAAATCTCTTGTTTGATTTAAAAACGCAATTTTTCGTTTGAATAAAAAAAAAAAGAAAAAAAAAAGGCAAGGGGAAGGGAGGGGGGGGGGAAAGGGAAGAAAATAACAAGGAATGCGTAAGATTTGATTTACGTAAAATCTAAAATGCAAATTTTTCCTTGTCTTTTCCGTGAAATCACACGAGACGGACTCACTGCGAATCACCGAGGCGAATAAAAAAAGGAAGTCTTGGCACATGGTAAAAACCTTTTACCCAAGAAACTTCTTCATCGTCTTTTGGGACGATCCATAATACGATGGATGTATGTGGTATGTTGCTACGAATCAATAGAATTCATTGAATATTTTTCTACGATATTTTGAGCTTTTCAAGTGCAACTCATGGCTTAATAATAAGTGAAAGACGGCGAAGCGAAACTTTTTTAACTTCTCTCTCTCTCTCTCTCTCTCTCTCTCTCTCTCTCTCTCTCTCTCTCTCTTTCTCTTTTCGAGAAAATCGTACCGTCGATGTCTTAGCTGAAGTATCTTAAGTTACGCCCTTTTGGTCAGAAATAAAACAAATAAAGTTCGAAATGAAAAATCTTTTAGAGCTTTCTTTCGGTGATGAAGAATATATATATATACAAAAAAAAAAAAAAAAAAAAAAAAAAAAAAAAAAAAAAAAAGGAGAGTGGAAAAAAAAAGGAAATTAAGTGAAAGAGAACTAAAAGAGAAAAAGGAAAAAAGAAAAAACATAAGGAAGGAAAGAAAGAAGAAAAATAAAAGGAAAATAATAAAAATAATAAAAATAAGTAATAATTCAAGAATATATTCAGAATAAAATCTTGAGTTTCGTTCAATCTTTTAAGCGTATAATACGCCTCGTGATTAAGAGAGAAAGAAAAAGAGAAAGAGAGAGAGAGAGAGAGAGAGAGAGAGAGAGAAGGGAAGGGAGGGAGGATGACGACTGGTGGTGTAAAATAAAAAAAGAAAAAAAAAAGAAAGAAAGAAAGAAAGAAAGAGAAACGATGACGATTTGGCTTAAGCTCATTTTCTCTATCTTCTATTTGCCCTGGTATCGTGGACGTGACTTCATAAAAAAGTTGCCACGGCTATGGATAGAAAGAATCCGGCAAGTTGAAGCCGGGGAATCGTGCCAAGTCACGAAAATTTAACGGTCGCGATCTAATAGATCTCGTGTAACAAAACTTTCTTAACGAAGGCGACCCTTCTCACTTTTATCGAACCACTCCTTTTTTTTTTTTTTTTTTTTTTTTTTTTTTTGTACAACGAACCCTATTTATATGTATGACATATAAATACATACACACATACACGCACATACATATACATGTTTTACTTAAAAATATTACTATAACGTTATTACATATTAATATTGTATTTTTATGTATGTATGTATGTATGTATGTATGTATGTATGTATGTAAGTATGTATGTATGTATGTATGTATGTTATGTGATGTGATGTATAATAGTCAAGTAATTGGTAGATAAATGTTGAAATCATTAATCGAAAATGATAATGAAATCGTATGATAAATCGTAATTATTAATATGTCAATATTCTAAAGAGAGAAAGAGCGAAATTAATTGAACTATAGGAAATTTTCGATCGATTATGCATCCGAAACCAATAGTTTCAAGTCATGTTCGTTCGATTAAACTAGATTAATTTGCTACCTCATAAGCGATTATCGGTTGAGTCAAATCGAATTTCTATATACAAGTTGTATCGATTATTCTAATTACTAATCATTTTCTAATGTATCCAGCACGATATTTTATACTAGTAGATTTTACGAAGCCCATTCATTTTTCTTTTATCCCGTTTCTTTTTTTTCTATTCCCTTTTTTTTTCTTCTATTTTTTTTTTTTTTTTTTTTTTTTTTTTGAAAAAATTCGAAAAAGATTTTTCTGTTTTTTTTTTTTTTTTTATTCTTGAATTACTCTTCGAAACGTTATATATATATATATAAAATCTTTTATCGATCGATTTGAACATTTTTGTGCAGTAAATAAATGTACGTATATTCTTGGCCTAAATTTCATCCCATCAACCACATTCAAGCTTTCGTATAGCTTTCAAGTGAAACAGATTACAAGTTCAATATTTTTGACGTATCTATAAAGATCAGGAATCGTTTTTCTTTTTTCTTTTTTCTTTTTTCTTTTTCTTTTTTTTTTTTCTTTTTTTTTTCTTTTTTCTCGTTACTGTAACTAAATCACGAAAGGTTTGTGACTCTATTTTAAGAAATGTTTTCGTAAAATTTTTGTACACGGAAAATATTTGCACGTACCATTATGACAACTCGTTCGAGTTAACGTTGATGTCAATTTTATTGTGCCGTCGATATACGAGATAACACGGTATTACATGATATTTTGAAATTCATTGATATATAAAATATCAACGTTTAACATCGTTAACATTGTCTCGTCATCCGTACGGAAATGTTCGCGTTGGTGTTCCATTTCAATACGACCCTTTAACAATCATTAAATCGACGTATCAATTACATTTCTGCATATTAACTCATTTAAATGGAGCTATAGATAGATAAAAAAAAAAATCAAAAAAATGTTTGGCCTTCTTTCACCGTGAAGATTAATTTTTTACTCTGTAGATCAATCGTTTCTTTTTTTTTTCTTTTTTTAATTTGTTTCTTTTACTTTCCAATTTTTTTTTTTTTTTTTTTTTTTTTTTTTAAGTACATACATACTTTTAAGAGAGATGAGTTATCAGGGTGAAAAGTGTTAAAGGCAAGAACCTTGAACATTTCGCGTGACTTTCGAGGATAATATAAATAATGTTTTTTTCCTTTTTTTTTTTTTTTCTTTTTTTTTGTTTACCCACGAGTGTCTCAAGTTTTTTTTTTTTTTTTTTTTTGACACGAGACTCAATATATTCCACCCTCTGTTTGTACAACGTTACCATCGCTATCAAAGTAACCCCTCGTAAAGTGCACTTCGAAGGCTCGTAGACGAGTCGACGATGCGTAACACGTGCGACGACTCTCCTCTTCGTGATAAAATCTTGAAAACTCTTGCACCTTTATCACGAAGGGAAAGCACCTTTAACGGTTGGATAATGATTCGATTTTTACGAAAGTAAACGGACTTAAATTCTTTCGGACATTTTATTTTTATTTTTTCTTTTTTTTTTTTTTTACGTTTAAACTACGTCCTTGAAATTTCGTGTCAATATCTCACACAGGTATATATTGGTATTGGACGGTGCAAAACAAATTATAGCGTTCATCGTAGATAATAGAAATTAAATTATTAATAAATTGTCAAATAAAGGGTCATAAGAGGTTGATAATTATTTTTTCTAATCTGTGTGATATTTTTTATGTAGGATATTTTTTAATAAGTAAGAAAGAGAATGAAAAATTATATGTCTTCGTTAACGCGCTTGACCATTGTCTATATATTGATTATATCCCCCTTTTTTTTTTCTTTTTTTTTTTTTTTTTAATAATAACTACGCTGTTATACAAACAAGGGATTTCGTTATTTCGTCGTACATCATACTTTTCAATTCTTTTATATCAAATTTTTATCGAGCTAACAATTTCTTTTTTCTACGAATAGAGGAACAAAAAAAATATAAATAATATGTCCGTTAGATTGAATTTAAATGTATGCTAAAAAAGAAAAAGGAATATACACACACACACACATATGTAAATATATATATATATATATGTATATATTTTTATTATATTTAATATGAAATATTAAACAAAAGATATCTACAACTTTCAATATAATTTATCTATTTAATGTGAATTACTAAAATATCTGTATGTATATTTTATATAAAATTTAATAATCTGTATATAAAATTTATATATAATAATATTATTAAATTTTATTAACAATATTATTATTTATAATAAACAAATTATATATATATAATTTGTTTATAATATCTAAAAAATATATTCTATATTTATTTCAATTAATGTGATATTCTATTAATAATAATAACATCCATATAATATTTTATATTAAAATATAATAGAAATATATATATATATAATGTGTGTGTGTGTGTGTGTGTGTGTGTGTGTGTGTAAATATCGTTATATTAAAATCCAAATGTACAACTAACATAATACTTATAAATATTCAAATGAAATAACAAAAAAAAAAAAGAAAGAAAGAAAGAGATGTAAAAAAGAAAAGAAAGGGAAGTTAAAAAAAAAAAAAGAAATTTCAATACGATATCCAATAAAATTTCAATTTTAAGTACTTGCCTAAACCGACACGACAGGAAATAGTTTTAGAGAAAAGTACGAGAAAACTATTGAACGAGAAAGCATTGAGAATTTATATCGTCCTGACAGTATCAATTTCGAGAGAAGGAAGGAATGAACGAACGAACGAACGGTGCGCGCACTTTCGAGTTGCGGAATACGACTTGATTCCGTAAAATCGCCATATACTTACGATACTTTATTACCGAACGCGCCAACCTCGACGAAGTTATGGGAGTTTCGTGCTTTTTCATTCTAGCGTCAATTGCAGCTAAAATTGCAGCTAGAATTCCAATACCAACTGCAACCGATCGTCAATGGTGCAAAAGTAATAGTAACTGGCAAACGTCAAAATCTACGACAAATTTTCTGATGGCTTTTCTATAAATTTTATTATCCCTTTTTTCTTTCTCTCTCTCTCTCTCTCTCTCTCTCTCTCTCTCTCTCTCTCTTCTTTCGTGTAATCATTTTAAATATAACAAATATATATATATATATATATATATATATATATATATATATATATCGTTTTTCGTAAAATTTTCTGTAACACTATTTCGACTGTGTGCATGTGACTGTGTGTACGTCTGTGTATCTGAAAGATAAATTATATACGTTTCAGTACATTAAAATGGCAATTATTTACGAGTCATTTTAATAAAAATACAATATTTTATAATTAGAATTTGTTTTAATTCTTTTTCTTTTTATTTATTTATTTTTTTTTTTTTCATTTTTTCATAGCTATTTCGGACGGGCTTATAAATAGATATCGTTTAATTACAATAAATCGTTTTATATTTATAATATCGTTTATTTACGAGTCGACCTAGTGTAATATTAAATTTTTTAATTCTTCTCTTTTTTTCTTTTCTATTTTTTTTTTGTTTTTTTTTTGTTTTTTTTGATCATTTTGAATAAATTTATAAATATCAATATCGTTCAATTATAATAAATTGATTTACATTTAATTAACGTTCATAATTATAAATCAAATCGGTGTAATATAAAATTTGTGATTTGAATTGTATCGATAATAAATGATAATAATCATAAAAATGTAAAGGAAAATGTAAATGAAAAAGAGAAAAATAAGCAAGAAGAAAAAAAGCTATTGTGTAACATGAAGGTTACGTGACATAAAGGATTATCGTCTTATCGCCTATTGGATATTCTTTCCATGCGTAAAAGAAAATGTAGAAAATCAATGGGGGGTGGAAGGAGGCGAAGGGTTGGGTGGGAGATTCTCGAGGTAGAAGCAATGCATGCAAATGGAAAGAACACGTGTTCTTTTTCGATCGCAGTTCGTATCGTTTTAAGGTGATTCGTGCGTAAAAAATCTACTACGGTATGTAAGCAGCTTTGTTTCAACGTTACATTGAAAATGATCAGACTAGATGAGACCTCTTATCTTCTCTCTCTCTCTCTCTCTCTCTCTCTCTCTCTCTCTCTCTCTCTCTTTCTTTCTTTCTCTCTCTTTCTTTCTCTTTTTATACATCTTGTTGTAATGTAAACGTTCATACGTGACCGGAAGAACCATTAAGAAGAATAGCTCTTGAGAGATGGCACTCTAAACGCGTGGAAACCATAGACATTAACGTTGTCAACGATAATGAATGCAATGAAAATAAATAATGAGGTGCATTTGTATAAACGTGTAGCTTTTATCAAAATTTTAACAACAAAGCTAACACAGTCTCCTTATTTTATTGCGACAATGTACTTATGTATATAAA
>NC_140817.1:4997500-5070000 GCF_050613455.1 Vespa mandarinia | reverse complement strand
TCCTCGCCATATTTCTTTACTTCTTTCTTCCTTTTACGCTATCGTTCTTTTCTTTTCAGCCGTACTCACCAAAATTTCTTGGGAAAAATGTCTGAAAAGAATAAAAGCAAAAGCAAAAATAACGTGAACGAAAAGAGAGAAAGAGAGAGAGAGAGAGAGAGAGAGAGAGAGTCAGACAGAGATAGACAGAGTGACAGAAAGTAAGAATGCGCCTATGTATGAATGTGTCTATGTGTATGAATATGTGTACGTGTATAAATATTAGAACTTATCTATGCTTGCCATGCAACTTGACAAAGAATGGGTAACATCCACGGTTTATTATGATAATCATATGTAAAGGATGAGAAAGCGTACATCTTTCAAAAATCATGAAAAGCAGTTTTTAATGTGTTGTAGTCTGTTGAAAATGGTTTTGATAGATGAACAAACCATATCGCAAAAAAAAAAAAAAAAAAAAAAATAAAGAACATTTCAAAAGCATCGTCGTTAAGATGGAATTGATTTTTTTATTTCTTTTTTATTTTTTTCTTTTTATGGAGATACGTGATTTTATTATCAGTACTGAGAGAGAGAGAGAGAGAGAGAGAGAGAGAGAGAGAGAGAGAGAGAGAGAGAGAGAGAGAGGGAAAGAGAGAAAGAGAGAGATATGTTATATGAAATAATTAAAAGCATATGCGTTACGAATATCTCTATGAATGTAAATTATAAACACAAACTTACACACACACACATATACTTATATTTATTAACGAAAAATGTCTAACAGGATTATTATAAATATTTAATGATATTTTTGAAAAAAATATATAATATATATAATATAATATATAAATATATAAATAATAGATCAAGTGGGATATTATTAGAAAGATTTTCTAATTCTCTTTACGATATTGTTATCTTTCTTTTTTCCATTTTCCTTTTTTTTTTTTTTTTTTTTTTTTTTTTAATTTTGAGTCAATAATTTCCGAGAAAATCTTTCAGAAGTTTCAAGTTGAAAATAATTTTTCATTATATATATATATATCTCGAGGGAGGAAGAAATATCGAAGTAAACGTTGGAAATCCGAACTTACGTCGTTTTACTTACTTCCCTCGATTCCTTCATTGCTCGACGTAAGGAAAGACAGATGTGCCGAGTTGGCAAGAGAATCGTCACGCTAGCCGTGATGCGGCATTTTCTGCGGACAAATATCGACGACCAAACACGGATATATATTAAATCGCACGAGCATGAACACGAGCACGAACATGGCTTCTTCTTATCTTTTCTTTTTTTTTTTTTTTTTTCTTCTCAAGTAAGAGAATCTTTCGTAGGCGTTACGTAGTAATGGATGGATATGCATCTATGCACATACATATATGCGATGTATCATTTACTCGATCATATATAAACAATAATCGAAAAAATATTTATCAATATAAATAATATAAATGGACAAAAAATTGTTTGTAATTTTATGACAGAAAATTTATACATATTGTTTTGTAACATGAAAATAATCGAATGCTTACTTATTCGAATGCTGTTTACACATTCCATTGAGAACATTGGGATATCTTTTAACGTTTGTAAAAAATTTAATCTATGTATGTCTATAGGAAATATATTAAAAATTAATGGAATCATAAATGGAACATAAACTGTTTGTATCTTATATTTGATATATATATATATATATATATATATATATATATATATATATATATAAAGAAGTAGCAGAAGAAGAGTCGAACTGTTATATAATCTAAAAGATGACAAGTATTTTGTACTAGTTTTATGTTCGATCGGAATATGAATTTATTTAACGTTCGAGTGACGTTCTGCTATGTTTCGTGATAGACCGTACAGACAGAATACATACATACATACATAGATAGATAGATAGATAGATAGATAGATAGATAGAAAGTAAATCGATCAAATCGTATATAATATCGCTGATATGTCCGATCTCGCGTAATACTTGTTCTCTCTCGTTCTATTTGTTTCATGTTACCGGCAGTTGTTCATGATCGATAACTGCGCGGACGATTGGAGGATCGCTATGACCTGGCAGCGGATCTCCCAAATTTCGGTTGAATTGCTGATATGCGCGATCCATCCGATACCCGGGGAATATTATTTCCTATGGACGACCAAGTTGGCGAACAAGGGTGGTGACATTGGCTCCAAATGGGTGCCATACGATGTCACCCTCTCGCTACCGATGTTCCTTAGACTCTACCTCATCTGCCGGGTGATGTTGCTACATTCGAAGCTCTTCACCGATGCATCCTCGCGCAGCATAGGAGCATTGAATCGCATTAACTTCAACACACGTTTCGTCTTGAAAACCCTGATGACTATATGCCCGGGTACGGTGCTATTGGTCTTCATGGTCTCTTTATGGATCATTGCCTCATGGACGTTGCGACAGTGCGAAAGGTAAATTATTTCTTTTTCTTTTTTCTGTTCTTTTTTTTTTTTTTTTTCTTTTTTTTTATATATATATATATTTCCTTTCCCTTTGTTTTTTCTTTTCTATGGATTTATATTGATTATCGTTATCGAGAAACATGGTGTATTTAATTATACTTATTTTAAATTATACTGGTTATAAGTACATATATATATATATATATATATATATATATATATGTATATATATGTATCTATGTCTATACGATTATGTTAGTATTATATAGAGTCATATAGACTTATATGGTTATACTAACTAGAGAGTTATATTGTAGAGTATATAACTATATATTAGAGTATAATTCTAGTATATTAGTCTAGTATGTATAGTACGGCAATATAATTATACCAACTACGTACCTATATACGTTACGTACTTTATATATGTTTTATGTTATATTGAATAGATTTGAAAATAAGTGCCATTTATTTTATAAATTTTTTTTCTTTTCTTTTCTTTCTTTTTCTTCTTTTTTTTTTTTTGTTTTTTTTTTTGTAAGAAATTTCTTAATTATGACAACTTATTTCATTATGAATCAACTCGATACACAAATCATTATTTATTATCTTTAGTTTTGTTTCTAGTTTATTTTTTTCTTTTTTTTTTTTTTTCAGAATTTTCTTAAAAACCCTATTCGCGAAGATTAGAAGAACGATTAAGGTGTCACAGTTTTGACACCTTAAAATTTTGATATTCAAACTCGTCGAATATATCGAGTGGAAAAATTTTTGTATTTTTTTTTTTTTCTTTTTTTTTTTTTTTTGCGTTACGGTATTTCAAAGAAAAGATTAAGAATCGTTTCGTCATCGTACGTGATATCTAATTATTATAGACGCAAGTTCATCTTTCATATTATATATTTAATTCAAAAAAAAGAAAAAAAGAAAAAAAGAAAAAAGAAAATAGTATCGCTGGATTCGTCTTTTGCTTTAGTCAATAGCCGATGAAGATGGGAATTAAATCTCAAATTTCGACATTGTTCCATTATAATGATCGCTCGGTGTCGAGAATGAATCTCTCTCTCTCTCTCTCTCTCTCTCTCTCTCTTTCGCTTTCTTTCTCTCTTTCTTTCTCTATCTCTCAATTGCAATCGGCGTAATTAAATTCTTACGTAAATGGCATAGTCAAGGAAGAAAAAGAAATAATCGATTTTATACAGAGAGGGTGCCGACTGGAATGGATTATCCTACTACAATCGATGATGTCATGAGTCATAAAGAAAATAAATTAAAAATGACGCAACTCTTTGTCCAGTTATCTTTGTATTTTTATTTATTTATTTATTTATTTCTTTTTGTTTTTTTTTTGTTTTTTTTTTCTTTTTGTTTTTTTCCTCCCTTTATATTTCTCTTAATATTATCTTTACTCCCATAACAGAATGATCGTTGATAATAAGGATAGAACTTATTTGATTTAGCTTTTTACGAGAATAAATTATTTCCATATCATTTGTTTCAAGATCTTTCGAATCACCCCGTATAACTCGTAAACTCTACTCGCGTGGATAAGCAAAAATATTTTCTCCTTTTCTACTTCTTTTAAGTGACGTCTTCCATTGACTCGAGAAAACCTTCCGGATTCTTCCTTTCTCTCTCTCTCTCTCTCTCTCTATCACTCGTTTTGTTCTTATATTTCCCTCATTTTCCCTCTCTCTTTTACCTTTCCTCCTTTATTCCCTTTCTTCTTCCTCTTCTTACTTCACATTTCTTTTTCCTTCCTTTTTTCTCATTGCCCTATTTAATGGACGAACTTCTTCCGCCTTTTTTTCATTCGTTTTCTGTTTTTCTTTTTTTCTTTTTTTTTTCTCTTTTTTTTTTTTCTTTTCTTTTATTGCCGCCTTAACTGAAATATTTATCACGTTTGGAATATTTAATAGTTCGTACGAAACTGTTTGTAAGAACTTCCCGTTAAATCCTCAAGACGATCAGCAAGTATAACAAAATTCATCGCACATATACTTATTGGTGTATATATATATATATATATATATATATATATATATAAGGTGTATATATATACATAAGGTATATATATACATAAGGTGTATAGATATATATATATTTCTATAGGTATCCATTAAAATTCGGTACATCGCTCTTCAACCCAATTCGGTATTCACCCTTATGAAATCAGCAAACCAACGACTCGTAATACTCTAGACACGTCCCTGACCGATACGCCATTTTTCTTTTATTCGAACCAAGGATACGAATTTCCTTTGAACATAAATTCTTCTCCTTCATTAATATTCTTCGTTTTGCTGCTCTTTATCTTACTCTCTCTCTCTCTCTCTCTCTCTCTCTCTCTCTCTCTCTCTCTCTCTCTCTCTCTCTCTCTCTGTCTCTCTTTCTTTCTCTTTGTCAAAGATGAAAAGCTAATCCTATCGGTTTTAATCCTAATTGAATTTTTTAAAGTTCATCTTTTTCTAAGAATTTATAGATATTCATAATCCAAAGTCACAAAAGAATTACCAATTATACATTATACTTTATGTTTTTTTTTGTATTTATCTCTTATATCCATAATCATTTTGACGAAAATCCAAATCCGATAGAATTCATACGGAACGTACGTTGCATTGAGATATTTAATGAAATCAATCTCGTATGAAATCGATAATCTCGTTGTATTGGTTTCCATATTTGACCAATCAAAAGGTCATTCGATTATCAGAATTAAATAGGAATTTCCTTTGGATTCAATTGATATTAATTTTCTTTGATAAATAAAACGTTTATATTTTAATCGAATAAAAGAGAATACGTTTGATACCCTTAGCTTTGATTTCCTTTTTTTCTTTCCTTTCTTCTTCATTTAATTCGATTTTATCTTTTGGTACATATGTACCTATATATATATCTATGTATATAACGTGAAGGTATCTATTAAAATCTGCTAATAAACTTTAATGGTCGATTGGTATGCCAACGCATACGGAAGACCGGAATAGAAAGGTTCCTCTTTCCTTCTTCGTTTTTCGATATCCAAGGATCCCCTTGAGAATTGCTCTCTTGTAAAACGGGAAGCTGAACGCGAATGTATATCTACAAAAGTTTCCTTTGTTCCTTTTCATGAAACTTTGGGAGAACGTGTCTCTTGAGAACTTTAGCTTTCTTCGTTATTTCCTTTTCTAGGAAAATGTGCGCGCTTGTCGTTGATCGTATTTTCCTAAGGACTATGATCCCTTTCAATGATTTTATTTATTCCTTAAGTTTAACCAAAAAAAAAAAAAAAAAAAAAAAAAAAAAAAAAAAAAAACCCTCCCAAAAAAAACCCCAAGAAAAAGAGATAAGGAAAAGTAAAAGAAAAAAAGAAAAAAATGACGAATTCGAACATTCGATAATTCACTTTTTTTTTTTTTTTTTGTTTATATATTTATATATATCTGTTATAATTAACAAATAATTGCGAGCCAAGGTTTGTTCTCGTACGAAATTAACTAATGAATTCTATATAACAATTAAATACCTTTTATATCATTTCTCATGATTTTACGTATGGTAACGAGGTCAAATTTTTATGACGATACGTTAATGAGAAAATTTTTTTCTAAAATTCTTCGTTTTATCATATTTTTTTTTTTTTTGCAGTGGATTAAATGAAATAAAATGAAAATTTGATTGTACGAATAACGAACCTTACGAGATTTGTTAATACCTCAAAGAGAGAGATTCTTGAAATGTTTTACTTATTTTATAAACATAAAATTGAAATTTTTCCAGGTAGTAAGGGTTTTTCATAATGTATACAATAAATCATATTAACATTCTACTGTGATAGCGATTCCTATCAACCCTTGGCCCATCAGACCGACGATGCACGACATATTTCGATTCTACGAATCTCGAGTGAAATCGAATTCGCATATTCTAATCCGAGAATCGTGTTAGACATGTAAATCGTAGTAGAAGGGTAAGGGCTCGACGACTCCGTAGGAAAGCGGATAAGCTCTAACCGATACGATCGATAAGAGTTTTCTTCGCTTTGTGTATGGGTGTGTGTATGTGTATTTCTCTGAACTAACATCAACATTTGAAAGATGTGATACGAGGGCAAAAAAAAAAAAAAGTACGAAATGAAGGAAAATGAAAAAAGCAAAAATGGAAAATATGTCTCAGTGAAAAATCAAAAAAAAAAAAAAAAAAAAAAAAAGAAAAAAAAGGGGGAATAAAAAAAAGAAAAAATGAAAAATATATTTCAAAGGAATAAAAAAAAAAAAGAATAAAAAGAAAAACTAAAAAAAAAGAAAGAAAAAAAAAGAAAAAAGGAAGAAAGAAAGATGAAAAAGAACAGATCAAATTATGATGATTTCAAATAAGATAAAAATGTGATAAGAGTGATTGACATTTATTAAGGAAAAAAAAATATATATATATATATCTCTATTTAATAAATTTATATCTATTGAATTTTGAGAATGATATCGTTATTATATTTCTATGTTTGTCGATTCAGATTCCACGATGAGGAACATGCGAATCTTCTCAACGCCATGTGGTTGATTGCCATCACGTTTCTCAGCGTTGGTTTCGGTGACATCGTACCGAACACGTACTGCGGTCGAGGAATAGCGGTTTCCACCGGAATGATGGTAAGATTTTGTTGAAACTTCGATTGACTATACTTGTATGATCTTATATGTTATCATTCTAAGATGAGTTCCTAGTTAATATCATAGCGCGTTACCTTTGAATTTGTATTACGGAAGAGAAACGTGCCAATCCAGTTTAATGGTTACGATACGTTCAACTTAACTATTATGAATTTTAACAAACAACTATAATACAGATACATACATATGTATGAAAGCAATCTGAGGGGGTGAAGCCATTGTGTTGTTACACAGGCTCCAACTTAATCAAGCTCTGATTTTTAACCTTGGAAGTTATGCATAAATTATTATAATCTCATTGTTCGAGATGGCCTGATGCTCGTTTGGTTAGAACGATATAATACACGTGTAAAGTGGTTTGTTAAAATTTGCATAAAAAAAAAAAAAAAAAAAAATAAAGTACAACTTTAAAAAAAAAAAAGAAAAAAAACAGAAAAAGAAGATATAAATAAAACGGACGCAGATAAAATTATCGTTCGTTTGAAAGAGACTTGAAATAAATATTTTTTCATTCCTTTTATATTACATATATATATATATATATATATATTTTTTTTGCTATCTCCATGTAGAAAAAGGCTTTACAGAATCAGAAATTCGTATGTTCGAACGTTGAAAGGATGACAAATAATCAATGATATTGTGAAATTTCGGAAGACGCCACTTCCCTCGTATAATCGTCAAAGTAAATAAACAGCTTGGCAACGACATGATTGATTGATGCATGCCAGGTGGGGGGGGGGGAGGGGGGAGCAAGTGAATTTTCGTATCCAAGTCGTTTACCATGATCCATTTGATATCTCTCTCTCTCTCGCGCGCGCGCGCTTTCTCACGCGATATCTAATAGGCTCAGACGACGATATCGAGAATTCCATTTTATCGTTCATTAATCTTCATCACGATGCACACTATCGATACGCTGTGTCAAGGAAATGAAATAAAGAAATAAAGAAAAAAAAAACAAAAAATACTTATATATGTATATATGCACCTGTATATGGCACTAATTAATTCATCAAATATTATTTAATTATTCAATTATTCAAACAATATTAACATCAGTAATTTTTCTTCTTTCGTTGATAATTATTTTAAAATGAATTCGAACGATGATTAGAGATTAATTGAAAGTAAATCTACGAAATAGTTCGTCAATGGTATACATGATGTATACACACACACACACACACACACACACGTACACACGTATATACATATAAGATGATTCAACGATTTATAATGTATCCTCCAATAAAATGATTAAACGACGTTAATCTATAGAAAGATGATAAATTTTTTAATTCACCGTAATCGTTTTATTTATTCGAAACTATTCGTAAATCATTGATAAAGTAATTCGTCGATACGTTGTAAATGATAAATAGATTTAATCGGGGAAAAAGCACTATAACTTTCGGTATTATAGGTTATATATCGACGGGACGATTTTCTGCACGGAAATGCCATTCTAGATGTTCTTAGATATATCGAAGTAAAAGAGAATTTTACGATAGTAACAGCAGTGCCGTTGAAGTAGAATCAGGAAAGATATTTTGAAGAGGGAAACAGCCGGGCTATAACGAACTGTACTCATACCGAGTCTAATCTTCTAAACAAGTGAGAAAGAGAGAAAGAGAGAGAGAGAGAGAGAGAATGAGAGAATGCACCGGTTACTTATCGTTATTGTTGCGCCATGCTCCAACTGCTAATTCACTGGCACAAATTTGAAGGCAACACCGCGAGAAGCATTAACCAATTTAGCTAGAAACAGCTACACGTTTCGCGAAGCAAATTTAGCATTAAGTTCAGCTCGATGAGCACGTATATAGTATAGATATAATAATAAGTACATAAGTCCACTTTTCAATCGTTCCTCATCATCCCTTAATGCCACTTATCGTCTTATTGATAATAAATTCGATTTATCAAGGTAATAAATTTCAATATTCCCTTACGTATGCATTAAAGAAAAGGGCAAAGAATAAAATAATTTAGTATTATCGATTCAATGATAATCGTACGATACGTTTTCCTTTGGTTTGCTTTAAAATTTATAAACTTCTCTTCTCTCTTTATCTTGAAATTTTTAAGATATATTCGCCATTTGTTTTTTTCTTTCTTAACCCGAACGAAAGTAGAAATCTTAAGGGGGAAACCCATTTTTATTGTTTTTTTTTCAGGGAGCAGGTTGTACGGCTTTGCTCGTCGCTGTTGTTTCCAGAAAACTGGAACTTACAAGGGCGGAGAAGCACGTTCACAACTTCATGATGGACACGCAGCTAACGAAAAGGGTAAGAGCTCGTTTACTGGTTACTACGTTGGAATATGAAAGCAGATATTTCGTAGTTGCTAAAGTACAGAAAAATGTTCCATTATGGATGAAAGAAAAGAAAAGAAAAGAAAAGAAAAGGAAAGAAAAGAAAAAAAAAGAAAATAAAAGAAAAGAAAAGGAAAAAAAGAAGAAGAAGAAGAAGAAGAAAAAGAAGTAGAAGTAGAAGAAGAAGAAGAAAAGAAAAGTGTTGTAAAACTTAAAATACTAGGTAAACTTTTTTTTTTATTAAAATTCTTAACCAAAAGATCCTGTATTATCAAGTTTCGCAACTTGACGACGAGGATCGAAAATATATCTATATATTATCATGAGGAAGATAACGAATGATTATCGGAAATTCCGTAATTAGTTAATAGCTTCATTGTTTGCTAAAACAACGGAACTAATTTTAAGCCGGGCTTGTTTAATTTTCGATCAGAATGTAAGCATATTATCGATCGGTGGAAGTGGGTTGGACATTGGGTCGTTGAAAGTCGTTCGTTAAGATCGTTCGAACGTCCGCAATGTACGGCATTTTTCTCGGCTCTACAATCTGGATCGAAGCTCTTTAGCCGACTACCACTGAAATAATCATTAGCCTTTGATATTTATAAATATCAAGGAGTGATTTGATATAGTTAAAGCTATGTATGTGCGATATTTTATCGACGAACCAACGCTAAATCTATATAGGTAACTCTACTGCAATCACTTTGGAATTTTTTTTTTTACGATGTAATGAAAATTCATTTAACACTAATATCCTCATTTCTTTCCTAATATATTCAAATTGATAGATAATTAATTGAAATTATTAATTTACGATTTCAGTTAAAAAATGCCGCAGCAAATGTGTTACGAGAAACGTGGTTGATCTATAAGCATACACGCCTAGTGAAACGCGTCAATCCTGGCCGTGTTCGAACGCATCAACGAAAGTTTCTACTGGCAATATACGCGTAAGTTGATTTGTAAGTTAGAATATCGGTGTACCCAGATGTACGGCCGTCTTGTTCGCGTTGAAACGACGTAAGCGTTCAACCGGACATATGGAGTATTTAAAGTAAACTTCTCTTTGCAGACTGAGAAAAGTGAAAATGGATCAACGAAAGCTAATGGACAATGCCAATACGATAACGGACATGGCCAAGGTAGTAAAGGAATAAAAATGCATCATCGTTCATCGATCATGGTTAAGAGCGAAACTGAAATTGTTTATGAGTGTTCTAATAATAAATGTATTATATATATAAATTATAATACATTCATATAAGTTTCGCCTTCGCCACGATCGAAATAGAGGAATGAATTATTTAATAAAATCATAATAATTAATGCTCATTGGAACGATATATTTATTGTATTGATGAGAATTCATGAATTGGGATTTGTGTGCGGTGTGTTTTTTTATTGTTATTCTTGTTATCGGTGGAAACGAATAGACGCAGAACACGGTCTACGAGATAGTCTCGGATATGAGCACGCGACAGGACGGGCTAGAGGAGCGGCTTGTTAGCCTGGAGGATCGGTTGGTTGGTCTTGAAGAGAAATTGAGCACGTTGCAGAGCCAATTGGAGATGCTACCGGAGGAGCTGACGCGGTGCCTAGCGCAACATGCCGAGCGTATGGAGCAGAGACGCAACTTCCTGCACCCGGACACGGCGGTTGCGATGGCGTCTTCCGGCGGTGCCGGTGGTGGCGTCTCCGCCGGTAACAGCCTCGGCTTGGGCATGTCCCATGGCGTTTTGGCTGGCGGCAACGCCTCCGGTCATCATCCCTTGGCAAATTTAGCGAACTCGCCGTCCCTCCTGCCACATTCAAGGAGCGTACCCAGCGGACCGAGTGCACCAAGCACCATGTCTCTTCATCCTTGGCCGGTGAGTCCGGTCCTACCACCTGTGTCTAGTCGTACGCCTCATCTCGTCCCGGAGACTGGTCGACATCATGGCCACTCTACCGTCGTCGCTACGATCCCGAGCAGCAGCACGCTGACGGCGGCAGCAACGGCGACAGCCGCAGCGGCAGCGGCGGCGGCGGCAGCGGCAGCGGCGGCGGCAGCGGCGACGACAACGACGATGACGACGATGATGACCACAACCTCGCAATCGACCACCAGGTTAACCTCCCAAGCCGGCATGGGTGGACTCGGCAATAGCCAAGGCTCGGACACATCCGCGCACAGCTGAGTTTCGTCTCTGCAGCCGCAGCATTCTTACTAAACGGGGATCCTTCGAGAATATCTCCCTCTCTCTTTTTCTCTCACTCACTCTCTCTTTCTCTCTCTCTCTCTCTCTCTCTCTCTTTCTCTCTTTCTCTTTCTCTTTCTCTCCCTCCTTTTATCCTTGATTCTCTCAAATTCTCTCATTTCCTTATAACAAATGGACGATCTCATTGTCTTATTCCTTGAGAGAAAAAAATCTCGATGAAAACATCCTCCTTCATGACGGGTCCAATCCTTTTACCGATTGACGTTGCCTATTCGCCTAAATAATGCAAAGGACGGAAGTGTTTCTATCGATTAATCGATCGATCGATCGATCGATCGACCTTACGAGAGACGAGAGAGGAGTCGTGCGGTTATCGCCTAAGCGCGAACCGATAAAGAGAACGGGAGGAAACTCGAGGCCGGTTTCTCTTCCAATCTGCTGCTGCTGCTGCTGCTGCTGCTGCGTGCTGCTACTCTGCCCAACTTGCGTGCCTGAAAACTTTTTTTCTTATCGATATAAATATATATTCGACACAGCACGGAAATGCTCCACCTTATATATATATATATATATATATATATATATATATATATATATATATTATATATATATAAATATATCTCTCTAATACCTCGAGTCGCGTATGCGCGGACGGGCACGATATTGCGTGTTTTATTAGCTCGAATTGGATTGTGCAAAGTGTTGCGTTGAGGAATACAATGTTTCCTTTCGAGTTCGACTCGCGCTGGCTCGAGCAACTAAGAAATTTGTACGCATTCGTATTACCTTTCTATCTTCTAAAGTATTGAAATATATAATATTTTTCTTGAAATTTTATAGTCCTTTAAACGACGATAATTAAGCCTACGTTCAATGAAAATACATATATAACTATACCAGCTGATGCGCAAGTTTATTAGAAGGAAGAAAAAAAAAAACAATGAAAAAAAGAAAAAAAGAAGAAAAAAAAAGGAAAAAAAAAAAAAGAATAGAGAGAGACAATTGTACGCATAATAAGAATATAATAAAAGTAACCGATTCTTTTTCTTTTTCTCTTTTTTTTTTTTCACTTATTACTATTTAAAAAAAAAAAAATGGAGAAAAAAAAATGAAAAAAAAAAATAAATAAATAAATAGATTGATATATAATTATTCATATATTTACTGATATAATTAAACAACGTTTTAGGAATCGCGTAGTAAACTGCATAGCGAAGAGGGGTAAAACGGTGAATATATACATATGTAGTTAGCGCATTAACTGGCCAATACGAATGTGTGAAATTGACGTGATCGATATTATTGGAATCGTTCGTGAAAAGGTTGGAAAAAGGGGAGAGCATTTTGACGGGCCTCCGTCGTTCGTTTCTTTGAAGTTTAAAGAAGAGAAGAAAAAAAAAAGAGAGAGAAAGAGAGAGAGGAAAGGTAAAACACATTCTCTCCTTTTCATATTCCATTCGAAAAGGAGAGAATGTGTTTTACCTTACGTGCGAACGATTCGACGAGCCATTTCGAGTTACTCGAAGGGATTCCTGAGATCGGAGACGAATCAAAATACTGTGAGAGAAAATATTTCTATTTCTCTAGTTCAATACTCGATAAGTTTATTTCGTTTGAAGAAAAAATTCAAATTCAACTTTATGCTTTTGAGATTGGTTACGATAGTACATATATATATACATACACACGCGCACACACACACACACACACATTTATATATATATATTTGCCGATTAACTATTTCTCTCTCTTTTTCCCTTTTTATCATTCTCTCTCTCTCTCTCTCTCTCTCTCTCTTTCTCTCTCTCTCTCTTTCTCTCTCTCTCTCTCTCTCTCTCTCATTCTCTCTCTTTTTCTTTTTCTCTAAGCGTATTTCGTTTAAACAAAAACGATAGTGAAAAAAAAAAGAAAAAAAAGAGAAAAAATTTCTTTGATCGTACAGTATTTTTACACGGCTCCGAAGTGCTCTGGAATAAAAAGAAAATGAACGCAAAGTGATCTTATCCGCTTTAACGTCCGTAGGATTACGAAGCATATTAATATTGTTAGCGTATACATACATTACATGTTGTACATGGCGCACGGGTAAAAAAGATAGAGAAATGATTTAAAAAAAAAGAAAAAAAAAAAGAAAAAAAAAAAAAGAAAAAAAAAAAAGAAGAGAAGAAAAAGAAAGAAAAGCGAAAGTAAAAGCGAAAGGGAAGAAAAGACGGAGTAATGCAAAAAAGAAAAAAAAAGAAGGAAAAGAACAGAAAAGAAAAGAAAAGAAAGAAAATAATAATAATAATAATAATAATAATAATGGTCACGTTTCTAATCGAGGAGGAAGGAAGAAGAAATTTTTTACAAGAGGTAGAGCGGTCGAGGGAGGCGGACGGGGGTAGGGGGGTGCAAGGGTTGAGGGGGGGTACAAGGAGGGGGGGACAGGATATTGATCAATCGATTGATTAATTTTATTAATGGAAGAAAAAAAGAAAACAAATTACACATACAAGAAAAAAAAAAAATAAACAAGGAAGTGTAAGAAAAAGAAAACAAACGTATCGGTCAGAGTTATAAAACATGAAGTTATTTTGCCAAGGACATTTATGTTTCAACGTGTATCAATATAATGCGTGTGTTGGGTGAGATAGATTGGAAGGGTGAAAGGAAGTTGATGTGTTCGGTTTATAAGGGTTATGGGATGGTGGAGAGAGAAAAAAAAGAAAAAAGGAGGGATATACATAAAGGAGAAACAAAAAAAAAAAAAAAAGAAAACATAAACGAAGTCAGAAACAACATAGAGAAATAATATAATAAAATGGGCGGGTGGGAGGTGGCGAGGGGTGAGACGTGAGGAGGGGAGGGGGTGGAGAGTAGGGGAAGGATGGGGAAACGGAGAAAATGGGAAAAGTGTAGGAAAAGAAGCGTGAAAGAAAAGTCGTGAGAAAGGAGGAGGGGAGTCTACGTTCGTTGTTTTCTTCGAAAGGAAGTAAAAGGAAAAAGGAGGAAAAGGAAAGGAAAAGAGAAGGGAATAGGAGGAAAGTAAAAAAGGAAAAGAAAGAAAGAAAGAAAGAAAAGAAAACAAGAAGAAAAGAAACAGGTGATTTATTCCGAAGATAAATCGGAGACCCGTCGGCGGACCGACTTTAACGTTCGTTGTTGCATCGAGCGTGTTCACCGCCTAAAAAGAGAGAAACGCGTGCAGTGTGTTAGCCAAGACTTTCTGCGAGCGCAATTGGAGATCCACAATGAAAGCGCAATCTTTCACGAGGGCGAGACGATCGCGTCAACCGCTAAGATAAATGATAGTAAGGGGATTTCGTGGGGAATGGGTTGAAGGAAAATAAATAAATAGAACAGTAAGATAGGGAAAGATAAGGAAAGAAAAGAAAAGATGAGAGAAGAAGGAGAAAAAAACAAAAAGAAAAAAAGAAAAAAAAAAAAAAAAAGAAACAAAGCGGAAAGGAACGGGGCTGTCTCGCCCTCGTGCTAATCGTCCGTTCGTTATCGCGAGACGAAAGTTTGGGACCTGGTTTGTCTTGTCCGACGAATTCATTTTCATTTTCGAAAGCGCAGTTTCGCGGCTGTTTCGAAACGCGAAACGGGACCAAAAAAAAGACACACGTTTGTCACGATGTTCTCATACTGTATCCTCCTCCTCCTCTATCTCTTTCTTTCTCATTTTATCTCCTGTCTTTATGTATCTGTTTCCTTTTTTCTTTTATTTTTTGTTTCGTTTTGTTTTTCGTTATCTTTCCTTTTTTTCCTTTCTTTTATCTTCTATCGTGTACGTAATTCTCTCTCTCTCTCTATCTCTATCTCTATCTCTCTATCTCTCTACGTTTTTCGATAGTTCGTTTTTAAATATCCTTTTGCCTTTATCTTCTATTTCTCTGTATTTCTTTTCCTCTCTCTCTCTCTCTCTCTCTCTTTTCGTCTGTCTGATTCCATCTTTCATCTGTCTGTCTGTCTGTCTCTCTCTCTCTCTCTCTCTCTCTCTCTCTCTCTCTCTCTCTCTCTCTCTCTCTCTCTCCCCCTCTTTCTTTCACTCTTTCTTTCTCTCTTTCTTTCCGCGACTCAACGCGCTGGACACGACAACTCCACGATATTTTTATATAGATTTCTTAAAAGTGCATTATAGTGCCAGGAAGACCACGCTGAGTTAAATCAATAAATAAATAAATAAATAATTAAAAGCATTAAAAAAAAAAAATAACAAAAAAAAAACAAACAAACAAAAAAGAAAAAGAAGGAGAAGAAGAAGAAGAAGAAGAAGAAGAAGATGAAGAAGAAGATGATGATGAAAATGTAACAATCTCAATATTGGAACATTAGACGATAGACACCGATTCTATATAATATTCTATAATGTATAAATACACGATAATAGATGATAATGACCAGAAAGTTGAATGGTCTGGCGCATAATCGTTACGTCTTCGAAAAAGATTTTTTTAGGTTTGTAATATTGTAATGATAATGAGATATGGGAAATAATGTTTGTGTATTAGAAATAATATCTAATTATTTGGAGTATTAGAAAAACGATTGATTTAAAAAGAAAATTTTTATCGATCTAAGAAAAAGAGAGAGAGAGAGAGAGAGAGAGATAGAGAGAGAAAGAGAAAAATGTTCGATGGTACGAAACTTTGTCAAAAAAAGTATCGCGAAAAAATATTAGACGATAGCATTGTGAAGCGATTAAACGATATTAGAATCTCAAACGAAGATGAATTGAACACAAATCGATCGAAATTTGTGATATTTAGCGATTATTCGCCATACCGTAAACTGGTTGAAAGTTTAGCCACGACCACTTAGAGAGATTTAGAAACGAATCTGAACGCGTTAGTAATCGTTAGCAGGAGTATCTGCCAGAGTCAGTTTAGATCGTTTATTTAGGATATACATAATACATGTATATGTATATTTTCGCGAGACGAGAAGAGAACCTCTAGAGCGAAATATCAAGCGAGATAAAGTAAAAAGTTCAGGAGAGAGAGAGAGAGAGAGACAAAAAAGAAAAAAAAAAGGAAGCAAAAAAAAACCGGGAGAAAATTATTTGGAAAAGAGAAAAGAAGAAAATGAACAAGCAAAAAGAAAAAAAAATAAAAAAAAAAATAAAACAATGAAATGAATAAATAAAATATCCGTATCGACGCGCGATCCAAGTACTCGCGTTATATTCCACTTACGGCCTTCAAATTTCAAACGAATTTCAAATACCATACCTAAATAAATAAAGCGTTTTCTCAGTCGCGTTATTATACGACGATACGAAACGATCGAAACGAAAAATTAAAAGGACTATGATGAAAGATATATATGAGAAGAAAAGAAAAAGTGAAGATGATAAATTGATACGCCATTCAAGATGAACGTTCAACAACGACGAGAATGATACGAGATAAAAATAAAGACTTGGAAAATGTTTAAGAAATAAAAAGAGGATAATACTTTATCGTAGAATAGACCGAGAAAACCGATTTAGAAATGACTTTATAAAGGACTTAGAAACGCACGTTGTTCCATCTTTCCTCTATTTTCCTTTTCTAAATCCACCTATCTATCCACCTATTCACCCACCCTCTCCCCCTCTCTTCCTCCCTATTACTCCACTCATCGCATCGATATCATTCTCCAACTTGAAGATATATAATTTCTTCTTCTGCTGTTATCAAATCGATCGAATCGATTTTATCATCAAATCTCGGAAAGCGACAATTTAGAAATTGGTATAATAAATGATGCCCTAATCATTGTCGTTAGAGTTAACACGATAAAGGAAGATATTATCGCCCGTATTAAATTTAGAAAAAGAAAAAGAAAAGAAAAAAAAAGAAAAACTCATTTTTCAAACGAGGGCGAGAAAGTTGTCCCTAGCGTAAATTTCTATACAAGCGCATTATGGTTATATTATTGTGTACTTAATAATTTATTATTATTGTTATTGTTGTTATTGTTATTATCATCATTATTATTCATTAATAATACGATTAACTTAAGATACTACTTATTAAAAAATTATAGCGGGTAGAAGAATTTAAACGGTCTTAAAGCGGAACAAGAAATAGAGAGGAAAATTTAACAAAAATAAAGAAAATGAATAAATAAATAAATAAAATGATATGAAGAAGAGGCAAAAGGGAAGGCGGGAAAAAGAATTCAAGATAAAGAAAGCAAATAATATACGACATTTCCTCTATGAAAGATCTTTACCAGAAATAATATATTTATTATCTAGTCGGCTCTGTCGCCATCTTACTATTACGTAAAATGACCAAGAGATTAACTAAATGACGTGTGTATATATATACATATATATATATATATATATATATAAACTAATTATCTCTAATAGTGTGATGATCTAGTCGACCACGAGTTAATAAGGAGACTTTTTTTTAAGCAACTCTCTATATACTTCTAATATATACATTTATATATATATATATATATATATATATATATATATAAATATGCATATATATATATATATATATATATAAATATGCATATATATATATATATATATAAATATGCATATATACATATATGTATATATATATGTATATATATGTATATATACATACATATATATTATATCTATCTATTCGGAAGGATACGGACATGCCAAAACGCAAAGCAACTAAGTACTACTTATGTGTACTTATTTACATAAACTTTATGTATAGTCGGTGAAGATCATCATGGTCATTTAAAAACACGACGGGACGTCGTTTCACGTCGGCTCTATAACGAGGCATGGCTTATCTCGTTGGTTCCATGCGATTTATAAATTTCATAGATCTTTTATTTTTACGGAATAAGTTTGTAAGTTTATAAATGATATACGCGAGATATCATGTATGTATGTATGTATGTATTGTATGTACGTACGTGTATATACAATGGAATCATAGAAATTTGTTGAAAATATTTATTTATTTTTTTTTTTTTTTTTTTTTTTTTACATTGAATTAGTTTCATTAGTTTCCGTTTGTTTTCTTGTTCTTTGTTTTATTTCTTTTTTCTTCTTTTTTTTTTCTTTCTTTCTTTTTCTTTTCTTTTTTTTTTTTTTTAGGCCGGACGAAGTACTTCGAATGTTTGAGTGAATATAAAAAAAGAAAAAACAAACAAATTATCAGTAATGTATGAAGCATGCGAAGAATTAGAAACAATAGAAATCAAAAAGAAAATGACCTTCTGTTTGGTTGTAACAACATGATAGTACATGAGACAAATATATTCATCTATTTATTATTTTTTTCTTTTTTAAATATAAATGATACATACCCGATTAGAAAAAAAACAAGCAACAAAAAAAACAAAATTTGGCAAATACTTACTTCCTATTCGTAGTTGATGCTACAATAGAGAATCAAAATTTGTTCTTCAATATTATCAAGAATTTCCTTGTTTGCTTTAGAGAAAAAAAGAGAAAAAGAAAGAAAGAAAAAAAAAAAAAGAAAAAAAAGAAAAAAAAAGATATAGAGATGATATTCATTTTTCAAAAATTGTCTCCGATGCAAAATTTTTCTGACTGACCGTACACATACCAACGCGCACGAATAGATTTATAATTTTTGTAATACTTTTATACGTGCCCCTATACATACACATAGGACGCAAAAAAAAAAAAAGAAAAATACACACGTAAGTTTGGTTGATACTTTTTACACTTCATCTCCGTTCGAACGATAAAAAGCGCAATAGGATAGCGAAAACGATAGAGAATACAATTGATATACGGGAACGGTCACTCGCTATATATATATATATATATATATATATATATATATATATATATATATTCTCTCCTATTAAAGAATTAATTAATTAATTAATTAATTAATTAACTCGAAAGCCAATTTTAGTGATATCCATCGTCCATCCATGAAGAAATATATTTTCGTTTCTTCTGATCGTACGCGAAAAAGGACGCTTCGGATAAAAATGCACGTTCTTCTGAATGAGCTCACTTGAAAAGAAGATATGAAAAAAAAAAAAATGAATAAAAATAAAAAACAAAGAGAAAATAGATAAAGTTAAAGAAAAAATAAAAAAATAAAAAAAAAAAAAAATAAAAAAGGTTTCTCTTCCGAGGTCAACGAGCGTCGAAAGACTAAGCATACCTACAATACATATTCATATATACAATAATTATATAATTAAAATATAAATATAACGATAGCTATGCAATTTTATCTTACCCGATGATTATAATATTATTGAAAAAAAAAAAAAAAAAAAAAAAAAGAAAAAAAGAAAAAAAGGAAGAAAACTGGAAAAAAAAGAAAAAAAAATAGAGAAAAAAGAAAGAAAAAAGGAACCACAAAAAGTATTTATATTAAAAGATCTGTACTAATAAAGCTAGTACTCGATACTTTCTTACGAATGGAGGATCTAGAACGTGGCACAAATTAGAGTTGAAAAATCTCAGCGTACATAATACATTTTTATTATTATTATTATTATTATTATTATTATTATTATTATTGTTGTTGTTGTTATTATTTATTGTCCTGGTATACAAATCTCTCAAAAATTATTAATGAAAATAATTATAATGATAATAATAATAATAATAATAATAATAATAATAATAATAATAATAATAATAATAATAATAATAATAGTAATAATAATAATAATAATAATAATAATAATAATAATAATAATAATAATAATAGTAAAACAATAAAACGGTTTTGATACTATGAAACACCGAATGATATAATCTTTTATTATTGCGATACTCGTCGAGGATATTTTTTTAATTCTTCGCGCCGAAGCGATGAACTAGATATTTATTTATCCAATATGAGAGTTAGTCGGTTTATGTGTGTTGGAGAAAATAACCGCAATATAAAGAAAACTTCCCCACTAAAATATTCCCTTTTTGTCGGATGAAGTACTTATAAGTATTATTCGATATCATCGTGTGAATTAATTTTAAATGGTTTTTATCATATAATTAAAGAAGTAAAAAAATTTTTAAGTTTAATTAAAATTTAATTTTTGATACAATAAAAAGTTTGTATTGTTAATTAATATCGGATGAGAATGATTTATATATACTTTAGTAATTTCTCATTAAACGCACTTTTGAATGATTTAGAATTGGTATATATATATATATATATACCAATTAAAGAGAAAAAAAGCGAAGTAATTGAAATGTAAATGAACGAAAGATGGTATTTCGTCCGATCCTAATAAAATACTGCGTCTTCTTTTACGACCAAATAGCACGATTGAATGAATAAAATTGATTAGAATTGATTAGAATTGATTAGGCAAAGCAAGCGTGCGTAAGTTTTTTTTTTGTCTAGATCACTGTTCAGAACAAAAAAAAAATAAGAAAAAAAGAAAGGAAAATAGAGAAAAAAAAAGTAAAAATAATAAGAAGAAGAAGAAGAAGAAGAATGTTTCGAATAGCCGTAAACATATCGTTCCTCTCTCCTCTTTTAAATCTTTTCACGTATATCCTTTCACCATTTTTTCGTTCAGTCATATATTATCAACAATCATAACGAACGATTAAATCCTTAGTTAATAAAAATCCGCTGATATTAAATAGAATAGAAAAAAAAAAAAAGAAAAAAGAAAGAAAGAAATTTTTAACAGAGAAAATTCTTAACTATATGCTTTTACTATTGTCACACGCATTATCGTTATATCAGTGTTAAAATGTAATTATTATTATTAGTATTAATTAATTATACGAAAGAGATCGTGTGATTATCAACGAGAGCTCGGGCAAAGGAAAGATTAAAAGGAAAAAAAAAGAAAAAAAAAAAAAGAGAGAAAAAAAGAAAAGAAAAAAGACAAAACAAAGATGAGAAGAAAAGAGAAAGAAAGAAAGAAAGAAAAAACAATTCGCTTCGAGGATTTTTAGACGAGAAGAGAATAAAACAAAACAAAAAAAAGAAGGGATAAAGGTAAAAAGAAAGGAGAAGAGGAAATTAAACAAAAAAAAAACAAAAAAAACAAAAAAGAAAATTTCGTAAGAACGTAAGTACAAGATACTGCCTGTCGATTCAGAACCATTGAGAAAGCACCATTTCCTCTTTGAAAATTTTTCTTTTATTGAGAGTCAAGTCATGCAACGTACTCCTATTCACATGCATACATATACATATAAAAAAGTGAAGAACGAAAATCCAAAAAAAGAAGAAACAAAAAAAAAAGAAACAGAATTATACGCAGCAGATATACCACGTAGATCGGAAATAGAAGAGTTTCGAAACGTAATTTATATAATTTCGCGTAGTCGTTTATAAGGATAGAAACGTGTTTGTAGAATTAAAAAAGAAAATTAGAAAGAGGAATAAAAAAGGAAATTAAAGAGAAAGATAAATAATTGACGAACAAATGCGACGTATCCACGTATACAATAACAACGATTGGAAATGGAAGTTCGTCGTTAATGAAAACTGATAAGAAATGGATTAATAATAATAATAATAATAATAATAATAATAATAATAATAATAATAATAATAATAATAATAATAATTAATAATTTATATATAATATATAATATATTAATATAAATAGTAATAATAATATTATTATTATTATTATTATTATTAATATTACATATTATTAATATTATTATTATTGTTATTAATATAAAATGTAAAGGAAAATCTTAAAGAAGAACGTGAAAGAAGGAAAAAAGAAAAAATAGAGAAAAAAAAAGAGAATAAAAAGCAGGAAAAAAGAAGGAACAGAAATTTGCAAAAATGAAATATAATAGGCGTGTAAACTCTTAAATTTATAATTTAGAGCAGCGAACGATTTTGTTATCTCGAACACTTCTATCTTAAAGAAAGGAAAAGATAATAAAAAGGAAAAAAAAAAAAAAGAAAAAAGGAAAAAAGAGAAAGAAAGAGAAAGAGAAAAAAGAAAATACAATTAGATACTCCATTTCTATCGCATTGATCCAGTGATTTTCATTTTTGCGTGGGAGTAATGCAACTTTCGCGACAACAACAACAACAACAACAACAACAACAATAATAACAACAACATTTGAACGATGTCACATTGTCTTTGATATATACACATAATAATCCGTTACTGCTGTCGCAAATCTTTTTGCAGCCAAAATAAAATAAAGTAAAATAAAATGAAATAAAATAAAATAAAATAAAATAAAATAAAATAAAATAAGATAATACGAGATAAAAGAAGAGAAAGGAAAAGAGAAATTAAGGAAAACAAGAAAAAAAAAACAAAAATAATATTAATATTAATAATATATATAAAAAAAAAAAAAAAAAAATAATAATAATAATAAACGTTCGAAAAAATAAATATCCGACGTACTTTTCTACGTCGATTAAGTTCTTTTCTTAAAATGTCTTGAACACTTTCTTTCCTTAGAGACTCGTCTCGATCTAGAGATTCTTTCAAGAACGTTCTAACTGACGTTATGAAAGCAGAAAAAGAAAAAAAGGAAGAAAAAAAAACAACACACACGCACACATACACGTACACGTACACGCATACATACAGCACAGGATAAAAAGGAAAGACAAGAAAAAAATAAATAAGAAAAAAAAAAAAAAAGAAAGAAAAAAATAAACAAATAAATAAACAAAGAAAAGACACGAGAAAGACAATTTCTTTCACTTTTGAAAGATCTTCATTATTCTTCTCCGCGATTTTAACGAGCAGGAACGATATTCGGTATTTTAAACTCTTTTTTCAATGTCTCGTGTTGGATGAAAGATTCTTTTATTGTTAAGAAAAGTTTAAAGAGAAAACAAAAACAAAATAAAAGAAAACTTACTACAGGGTGTCTTTAAAGTCTTGCGGATGCTGCGTTGTGACGCCATAGTGGACGATGCTGTCGTGTTCTACGTTAAGACCGTATTGTATGTTGTTCCATAAACGATTATTGTAATTTTCCAATTGCGTCCAGATTGACGTTTGGCAAATGATATTAATTCTATTTAAAGAAATCTATAAGTTCGATTATTATTCTATATTATATAATCTAGTTTCTCTCTTTCTCTCTCTCTCTCTCTCTCTCTCTCTTTCTCTCTCTCTCTTTCTCTTCAAAAAGAAAAAAAAGACAAACTATTATATCCACGAACGATAACGCTCGTCTCATATAGATGGTATTATTTGTTAGAGGATGATTTGTTTAAAAAAAAAAAAAAAAAAAACAAAAAGAGAACAAAATATATATATATATATATATATATATATATATATATGTGCGTGTGTGTGTGTGTGTGTGTATAAGAAAGTTTACAAAAACAAAAGTTTCAGATCAGTCGTCGAAGTCGTGCTTTTTTGGCCACAGTTTCGCGCCAATCCGTTTAATGAACTCGTGAGGGACTTTATGTAACTTTGTTTTTCTATTACTATTTCTACTACGTTTGTTTTGTTTTATTTGTTTGTTTTTGTTTCTTCTTTTTCTTTCTTTTAATTCTTTTTTTCTTTTATATATATATATATATATATATATATGTAAAAAAAATACATTGGCTATATATATATGTACATACATATATATATATATATATATATACATAAATAATGAATGATTAATCTTATACCGTAATGTAAAGGAGAATACGCGAGAAGCGCTATCAGTTTAATGTAAACAAACAATTCCCACGCAACGAATCTTGAAAGTAGTCAATATTTAACCAATTCCGAACATACCGTAGTGATTAGAGGAGAAAATAATAATAATAATAATAATAATAATAATAATAATAATAATAATTAATAATAATAATAATTAATAATAATAATTAATAATATAAAATAATATAATATAATATAATATAAAAAAGAGTAATGCCAATATCGTTAAATTTTTAACTGAAAATGTTCAGAATGGTAAAAATCTTCCATTAGATTGAAAAAATCATTATGGAGCATTGAATATGATAGTTAAAATTGAAACATACGAGATGACGATTATGCGAAAAGCGTGTATATATATATATGACATATTAAAATTAGCTATGAGAGAAATGTAGCAGATATTTTTAAAGAAATACAAATATGTTGGAGAAAAAAAAAACGTTGGGAGACTGTGAATCGTTTAAGTAATGGCACTAAGCGATCTCAATGATCTATAAATAGGATTAATAGCAAAGATATAATAGTTCGATGATCATACATGGTACATGTCTCGAATTAATAATTAATTAATATTGAGTCTCATTTATATATATATATATATATATATATATATATGTATATGTATATATATATATATATACATATAAATACATAAGGAAAAGAATGTGTGTGAGTACACGATTAAACAGTGTCTATGAACCAACCAACGCATTTTCATGCCAAGAACAAATAAATTTGCAAGTCGGAAGAAGACGTGATATATCTCTTTCTTTATTCCTTCGATCATTATCATTATCATTATCATCATCATCATCATCATCATCATTATCATTATCAACATCATCATCACCATCACCATCATGATCATTATCATCATCATCATCATCGTCATCATTATTATTATTATACTGCCTCGTTATTTTTCTCCGTTGAAAGGTGATACGTTCGAAAATAAACAGATTCTCATCGATTCCCTTTCATTTATTTCTCATATTGAGAGAATCTTGCATACGGAAGGCAACGAGTGTTTGGACTACATTTACAACGACGACAACACAACACAACAAGAACCGTGTTATCGAGAAATCGGTGTTTCATCCTATCAGTAAGTAATTTATACTTCAATGAGTATGCATGTGTATTATATGTACAAAGTATATTCATCGGCAGGAGAAGTCACATCAATGATATCGATATTTTATTTGGCTTCTTCGCGTTAAACATTGTCAAATGTTTTTCTTTAACATACGAAAGTATTATGCCGATGAAAATAAATAAATTATTTTTTGTTCTTTTCTTTTTTCTCTCTCTCTCTCTCTCTCTCTCTCTCTCTCTCTCTCTCTCTCTTTTTTTTCTTCGAAAGTCAATTTCTCAACGTCGTACAAATTAAGAAATATATAAATACATAATAATATGACGTCGATATATAATATATAAATTACATATAATTTTTCATAATGATAAAAATTATTTAAGTGAAAATACGCGACGAAATAATGCGATGAAATATGTATGTATGTATGTATGTATGTATGTATGTATGTATGTATGTATGTGTGTGTGTATATATATATGTATGTGTATGTATGTGTATGTATGTATGTATGTATGTGTGTATGTATGTGTGTATGCATTTACGTATGTAATACATGAAGAAAGAAAGAAAAACATGAATAAGAGAAATATATTTTAAACTACTTTTCCGACGTTACTGTATGCGAAGATCGCGATTCTTCTTTATTGGCTGTATCTTGACTCTTATTCTCTTTCTCTTTAGATTCTTGAATATCACCGGTGGAATTGGTATTGTCGATAGTTTTCGACCATGAACAACTTCTCCTGTCCAATGACTTTGGCATGGACCACGTACTACTACGCGATCTTCTTTTAGGCGATATCGTACGAGATTTCGCTCTAGTGATCTTCACTCTGGATGGTGATCTTACGTTACGTCTACGTCTATTGTATCGATTTCTAGAAGCACTACTACGAGATCTAGAACGAGTTCTCGATCGAAACTTTTTCCTTGATCTTGATCGACGCGAACGTGATCTCGTTCTCGATGGCGATTTAGATCTCGATTTGGATCTTCTATTACGTTTCCTAGAATGTGATCTACTTTTGCTTCTGGTACGTTTTCGACTCCTAGATCGTCCTCTTGACTTTGTACGTGATTTTGATTTTGATCTCGTCGTTGACCTTGACTTTGTATGGGATTTCGAACGTGAACGTGAACGCGAACGCGATCTCGTTGTGGATCTTGATTTTGATCTCGATTTTGATCTAGTGACAGATCTTTTACGACTACGAGATCTAGAGCTTCTCTCGTAATCACTTTCGAAATCATGATAATCCTGACCAGCCAAATGTGCGAAATATTTGTAATATTGCTCGTTGTATAAATGAGGATTAAATGTACGTAAAGTATGTGCATTTCCACCACCACGCCATGGTAAAAATCCTCTGTTTCTACCACGTAAGAAACGTGAACTTCCTCTACCGTTGCCTCTTGTTAATGGAGGATACATCATTGGTAATGTCGCTTCGTAATACCAATGCTGAGGGAATCTTGGATAAATCGGTGGATATGGAAGTGTTGGAGCAGTTGGAACGACAGGACCTATAATATAAATGAACAATGAAATATAATGTATAAATAAAATAAATTAATGTAATAGATAATTACATTTCGATCAATATTAATATTACCTGTATTTGCCGGTGGATACGTGATGGCTTTTGTTAAAACGCTTTTTATTTTCTTTTTAGTACCCTCAACGTCTGTACCGTCTGTTTCACTACCAGAACCAGATTCTTTGTCCTTTTTGTGTTTTCTCTGTTTAAAATGATCAAATAGAATATTGAAATTTTATATATATATATATATATATATATATATCGTACATTATTTTATAAAGCGTAATAATGATCGAGAAAAATACCTTCTTCTTTTTTTCTTTCTTTATTTTCTTCTTCTTCAACTTTTTCATCTTTTTATTTTTCTTCTCATCTCCCGATTCAGATTTGGCGCCTGTTTCATTGATCTTCTCATTTTTTTTATCATCCTTTTTAATATCCGAATTCGAAATTTGATCTAATTTAATTTCATTTTTTTCTACTTTTATCTGTTTGATATTTATATAAAAAAAAAAAAAAAAAAAAAAAAAAAAAAAAAAAAAAAAAAAAAACCCCAATTAGATTCCTTATTATACTTAAAGTTCACACATTTATAAAAATTTCACCTTTATCCTATCAAATAATTCATCTAAAAGGCGAATACTTTCAAGCTGCCTTTGAGCCTTTATTAATTTTTGTTCTTCTCTAGCTATTTTCATAGAGACTTTATCCTCTTCTTGTTTACGAAATATCGTCAATGCTTTTCGTTTACGTTTTTCCTCTCGTTTTTGTCGTCTACTTGCTTTAGCCGCTAAGTCAGCTTCTTCCTTTTTTCTATAAAAATTCAAATATAAATAAAACGTATTAAAAGTTATATATATATATATATATATATATATATATATATATATAAGAAAGGATATATCTCAACTTACTTTTGCTCCTCTCTACGTTTCTCTTCTACTTCTTCCTTTCTACGTAATTTTTCTACAGCCAAATTATCCTGCGCTATAAGACGTTTCCTTTCAAATTCTCTATGCGCAACAGAACTATCGCTCATATGCTTTGTCTTATCAAAATCAACCTTGAATCAATCGATCAAAGAAAATTTATTATATTAATTAATTTGAACATTGATACAACGAGATATATACAATGTAATCTCAAACCTTTATCACGGCAGTAAGTGCATTTTGTCCTTCTTTTTTAAGTAATTTCATACCACGCAAAGCATCCATTGCTCTAACAAAATCCATATATTCAATATATTGTATATAAGCATCGAAGAAAATTCCATCTTCGTAGCTAAATTTATGTATATTTGTACCAAGACGCATCCTTGGCCTGTATCGATCAGAAGCAGGTACATCGACTCGCCTAAGAGGACCCCATTTCTTGAAAATTTTGTTGATAAGTGATTCATTAGGTATATTTCCTCCATCTTCTGTAAACCATTTCACCGGTAATCCTGAAATATGTATTGTATCTGGCCTTTCTCCAGGTTTTAATTCATTCATATGCTTCGCATCTCTAAAATATGAATCCCAACTATGTCTAGTAGGAAAATCATCCTTTGCTTCTGCTGCTCGAATTTTGAGCACATTGGGAAATCCAGCCAAATTCAATCGTTGAGAATCCAATCTGGCTAATACACGCTGGAGTCTGCATCTGTCTCGTAGATCTCCTTCCAGTCTGATAAATTCCAAAGTGCTTTTGGCTACTTTCAAAGATGCAAACTCGTCTGGTAGTATGAGTGTACGTATTTTCTCCATTACCTCCCATGTTGAAATAGTTTTTCCTGTTTATATCGCAGTTAACTTTCTATAAAAACCTGCTGTACTAAAAAGGCCACATATAATCATAGATTTGCATGAAAGTTCTGTTTATGAAGATTCCTTTTTTTTTTCTTTTTTTTTTTTCTTTTTTTTTTTTTTTCTTTTTTTTTTTATCGATGTAAATTAATGTAGATTGTGTATGAGAGGAGAATCATCGAAGCTGTGCATGGATAAATAAGTTATATGATGTTGATTAGTCGAGGAATGAAGAAGAAGAAAAAAACAAAAAGAACTCATGAATTAAATATAAATAAACTTGCAAATATAAGACAATTCTGTGGTTGTTGTATCTTAACAAATAAACATTATGCCTTTGATCATAAGATATGATTATAAAAATAGTACGTTGCATAAAATGTATTTATATATAAAAAGAAAAAAAAATCATTTTAAAATATTCCCATTAAGTCCAATGGTCAATCAACAAAATTGAAATAACTTACGTGGCTTAGAATTCAGAATAAAAATTTGAGATTTAAGATGCTAAAAGTATAAAAAAAAGAAAAAAGACAGTGCTGCTGACTTTGAACATTTTACCTGGTGTCTTCAGTTGGGGAAGATTAACAGACACATTTACTTTTGCAAGTGGTTTTAGATAAAGCGCACGTGGTGTGTATAGTGGTACAATATCGCTCACATCCCTACAGCTTCGAAATTGATTAACAACCTCACTACTGGAATTTTCACCTACCTTCTTATTGTCGCTCATTATCTATCTCAAAAATTCTTCCGTACGATAAAATGTGTGATAATATTACGAAAATGTTGAAATTAATATTTAATTTGTATAGCTTACGACAAGAAATGGCCAGTAGGGTGAAAAATATTCAGTAGAGAGGTTGCATTTCAGCTCGAAAGATCCGCAGTAAATCTTCAAGAGGAATTTCGTTTTCTATTCCACTTTACTACGAATTTTCTTTGGAACATAACACATAAATGCCAATTCATAACACCATTATAGAATTTATAAGATAGTGGGTAACACCTTGTGATAACACATTCTAACTCTATTCCACACTAGCTTCCCCGTCAATACTAGATCCAGTCACAAAAGATAGATACATATATATATATATCCTAATGCACATATTTCTATGTGACAATATATGAACATTCTTAACCTATATTAAAAGCTTTTCTGATTGGTAAATCGAATGACGAATCAACGACGAGTATTAATGAAAATATCGTCTTAATGTATTTTAGTCGTCAAATGAAAACTCATTTTCATACTTGTTACAATATACAATAAATTTTTCGTGAAAATATTAAAATGCGAAGAATAAAGAATAAAATATTTCTATATTGAAGGTTTTTAATGTTTTATTATAAATACGTGAGAGATATATTTTTTATAAACTTTTGCAAAAGTAGTGATTGAAAAAATAGGTTATTTTGAAATATTTCTATCTCTTTCTAATACGCTCAATAACATTGTATGTATGTGTGTGTTTCGTCTTTTTTTTTTTTTTTTTTTCCATTGACGCATATGTCGTATAGAATGATTAAACTAAGCGCCATTTGTTCAGATGTAGCGGCACTCAAACTCTCATTCTTCGTTGTAAATTATTTTCATTCGATGTTTTTTCTTTCTTCTTTTTTTTTCGAGAGTATAATATAAAATAATATAACATAATTTGTATAATTATATCGATAATTTGATTTATAATTTATTTGCTATATTAAAGTAATATTAAATAAGAAGATTTGTATGACATGACAAAATTGCGTAGTAACATTTACAATTGAAACGTTGCAAGCTTTTTTATTTGAGAATCACTGCTGTTAGACGCTCACTTCACTATAGATAAGTTTCTTTGAGTTGCATTCTGAAAGGGGAGAGGTTGTAGAACTTCCTATGTATACAAGTAATAAAAAGTGATGTAATTAAATTAATAGAAATGGATTGATAATTAAATCATCGGTATAACAATCATGATACATATTGAAAGTTGTGAGTTACGACAATAGTATTTATAAAAACGTGCCATACTATATATATGTATATATATGTGTGTGTGTGTATATATATATATATATATATACATATATAAGACCCACCTTATTTGTTGCCCGTTCAAAATAATAGGGAATAATTATTTACAAAAATATTATTTAAGAATATCAGACGGAATAGAGACGCGATGTCGCTCAGTGCTAGTGCCGAAAATTTATCATCGGAAGGACAAGTAAGTAAAATGTTTTTATTAAGAGGATTATTCATACTATGACTCATGTTTAATAAACTCCTTCAGTCTCATTTTTATAATTAAATTATCGTATATAAATTATTATAAAGGATCTTTCAGTTTTGTCGTACATAACCTCTTTAATTTTATTATAACATTGCATGTATTTATCATTTGAATTAAAGTTTATGAGAGATGATCAATCATGTCCATATTTAATCTAAATTAATCTAATTAATTTAATCTAATATCTTATACATTACTAGCATATAATCATATAAACGTTATATAGGTTATTAACTAGCGTTTAAGTTTATATAGATTAACGTTTAATTATTGATTATTATTTATTAGAACAATGAAAGGTGGAATATGTGCCTTGAGTTGGCACTCGAAGGAGAACGTCTCTGTAAGGCAGGAGACTGCAAATCAGGTGTTGCATTTTTTCAAGCTGCTATTCAAGCAGGAACGGATGACCTAAGAATATTGAGTGCAATTTATAGCCAGTTAGGCAATGCGTACTTTTATCTTGGAGATTATGTAAAGGCAATGCAATATCATAAATTGGACCTAACACTTGCAAGAAATATGGGAGATAAATTAGGAGAGGCAAAGTCAAGCGGTAATTTAGGAAATACATTAAAAGTCATGGGAAAATTTGATGAAGCTATGTTATGTTGTAAAAGACATTTAGAGATATCAAGAGAAATTGGCGATAAGGTAGGAACTAAAACATTATTTACAATGTAATTATGATGATTAAAGCATTAAGTAGAATATACAATTATTGTACATATATATATATATATATATGTATATATATGTATATAGCTTAGCGAAGGAAGAGCTTTATATAATTTGGGAAATGTATATCATGCAAAAGGAAAGCAAGCAGGAAGAGTAGGACAACATGATCCTGGAGAATTTTCTGAAGATATCAGACAGTGTTTGCAGGAAGCTGTACGATATTATGAGTAAGAATATTTCAAATAAATTAAAATTAAATTTAAAAAATCCTTGAAACCTATACATATATATATATATATACATATATATAAAAAAAAAAATGATGGACATACAGGGAAAATTTAGAACTTATGAGAGAATTGGAAGATTCTGCTGCACAAGGCAGAGCTTGTGGCAATCTAGGTAATACTTTCTATCTATTGGGAGATTTTCAGCAGGCTATATATTATCACAATGAACGATTAAAAATTGCTAAGGAATTTGGTGACAAAGCAGCAGAAAGAAGGGCAAACAGTAACTTAGGAAATTCTCACATTTTCCTTGGTGAATTTGAAAAGGCTGCTCAGCATTATAAGTACGTATTCCATTTACTAAAAATATTATTATATCAGTAATATTAGTATAATTTAAATTAAAACAATTGTCTATAATTTTTATAGGAGAACTTTGGTTCTTGCACAAGAGTTAGGTGATAGGGAAGTAGAAGCACAGGCTTGCTATTCCTTAGGTAATACGTATACGCTTCTTCGTGATTATCCAGCTGCTATAGAATATCATTTATGGCACCTTGGAATTGCTCAACAATTAAAGGATCGTGTAGGCGAAGGACGTGCATGTTGGTCATTAGGCAATGCTTATGCTGCTATGGGCAATCATGAAAAAGCACTTCATTATGCTAATTTACATTTGAGTATTTCGAAAGAATTAGAGGATCCAATGGGTCAGGCTACTGCACAAATGAATGTTGATGATCTACAAAAAATTTTGGGCTTAGGAAAAGGACAAGAACATAATAAAGAAAATCAAATGCATAAACTTACTATAAATGCAGCATCAAATTACAATAATTCTTCTCCTGGGAGATATAGACTTCGTCGTCAGAGCATGGATAATTTAGATCTCATTAAGGTTGAAATTATTAAATAAAAAATTAATTAAAAAATTTGAATACATTTATTATGACAGTGTTAATTTAACGTATATGAATGGGAAGGAAAACTTATGTAGAGTACCTTTTTTTTTTTAGCTTACGCCCGATGGAAAACAAAAGGAGCCAATAGAACCATTGCCAGATGTTGCCAGTAGTGCTACTGCACAATTAATGCAAAAAGAAGAAGATAATTTCTTTGATCTTTTATCTCGTTTTCAATCCGGTAGGATGGACGATCAACGTTGCGCTCTTCATGTAAATCGTAACGCAAAAGTTAGAAGTATTTCCCCTGAAAATGACAAGTATGAATAATTTCAATACACGTATTACGTCGTATTAAATATTCTTTTTTTACTTGTTATATATACACGTATATATATACATTTTCTTTGTTTCTTTTATTGCTCGTTCAGAGACGGAGAAGATTTGATGGAATTAATTGCTGGAATGCAAAGTAAAAGAATGGACGAACAACGTGTTACTTTACCCTTTTTGCCAGGTTTAAATACTAATGGAAACGATCAAGCTAAATCATCTGCTCAAGCACATGCTGATGCTGATGATTCGTTTATTGAAATGCTTGTAAGATGTCAGGTATGTTATATCAATTAAAATTTATTTGTGAACTCGTTTGATTTTTAAGATACAAATTGAAACTTTAACATTTGACTTTTGACAATTTGTTTAATCGATAAATATATATTTCTTCAATTAATTTTACAATAATATTAGGGTTCACGTTTAGAAGATCAACGTAGTCCATTACCAGCTGCTTCTTCGTTACAAGATGCAGAAGAAGAGAGAAATCCAAGATCTAATGGAAATACTCACTCTGGTTCTACAGTACCAGAAGAAGATTTATTTGCTTTGATCCAAAGACTTCAAGCTGGACGCATGGAAGATCAACGCGCATCCGGACCTGGAAAAATATGTTAAAAGCATACGGAAATTTTGTAATAATAGGAATTGACGATTTTAAGGAGTAATGCCGAGTTATGACACTATAATCTCACCTAACTTCATTCAAAGTTTTTGCTATACAAGAGAAATTAGATCTCTAATATATATGGAGGTTTATTTTGATTTATATATTATATTCAATATTTTTTTAGTCCTTTCTTTTCTTTTTTTTTTCTCTCTCTCCATACAAATTGTTTCTCAGATCTTGTTTGATTTGAAAATGACGAGATTTAATACACCGTCCATTGATATCAGGCCCTTTATTCATCGTATCAATTTTATCATATATAAATATGCAATAATTTTACTTACATTTATATACATATTATGTTTTATCATTCCTATACGCCAGAGAGCTTAGCATATATGGTGCCAAATTTAATACAACAACAAATTTGAATTATTTCTAGGAATAATTTGGAGTTGTTTACATAATATCAAATGCATATATATATATATATATATATATATATATATATATATATATATATATATCTTGCATATTCTTAAATCTAGCAATCTAACACAATTAATTATATTAGAAACTAGGAATCATGTGTTAAGGTATTGCTTTTAAAAAATGCCTAAAATTTCTCAAGCACTGCCAATACTGGAGCACAGATGATTAGTTGAGCAAACAATACATTTAGAAAACTGTATCTATGCCAAAGGATGTTGAATCTTTTGAGTACGAGATAGATATACTTAAAGTATTTAAATAATATACACAAATAGAGTCTTGAATAGTTGGACTCGTGAATTCTTTTTTTTACACGTTCACTTCGAACTCGAATGCTTAAGAATATTTTATTTCTTTAAAAGAAATAATTCGTAATTTTATTCGAATTATAAGAAATATCGTTAATAAAATTTGTGCCAAAATAATGTGAAAAAAGTAAGATAAAGTAAATGGAATAACAATTAAGGCACCATCATTAAAATAAGCTCATAAAAGATTTGTCGATACATTGCAAAACAAAACAAAACAAAACAAAAATCATTTGTTTTCAAATTTATCGAAATGAATTGGATTTTTCTAATTGACCAGAATTGATAAAATATTGAAAATCATTGTACATTTCGACCTAATGCATTTTTCAAATTATTTTGCCTTGCTGCTATAGAGCAAGCTGGTTCTTGCTATTAAAGTATAATAGAAATGCATTTTTTGGTAAAAAAAAAAAAGAAGAAAAAAAAAAAGGGAAATTAATTTTACACACAGACACGTATGAATAAAAAGACTACATCAGGAATTCCAAATAGGACAAAGTCCTGATCAAGGAAGATAATTAATATTTTTTTATCAAGCTTACATTACGTTTGACTGCATGATTTACATGGATATACATATTAGATAATAATTCATTAAAGAGATCTATCGTTTTATGGCCCTAATCGATTGTCTAACGCTTGAAATTTTCATACGGTTCAAGCGTTTTATAAGATAACTTAAGTGTTATAATGTTTGATCGCGCTTAAATGTATATCTAAACGTGTTGTAGAACATAACAAAATCCTGTTATTCAGACATTATACATTTTTCTCCATATAATTATTAAAACGCTTTTACTGCTACAGTATGTAGTCCTCTGTTGTTACAAAGATGCTATTAATCGAACAAAGATTATTCCGAATATGTCAAATTGAATGTATCGTGTATTGTGTATCGTTTAAAGATACACACACATACACATATATATATATATATATATATATTTTGGTAAAACTCTGTTTAGAATAATTCTATAAGATTGAAATAATCTAATAATTATTATTTTCATAGTTAAATAATCGTATACATTTACAAGTTAAAATTTATGCGAGAGAAAGAGAGACAAAGTAACAAATACATTTCATATAGAAAAGTTTTACTCTAATTTGAGCAATGAATTGCTTAGAATGTTTATTATGAATTAACTGTTACTATATATCTATATACACATGTATAGCTTTAAGACTTTAAAGAACTCTTTATATACAAATGGCAAGATAGATCGTAATTTAAAACATATATTTCGCATATATGTAAACTTAATTTGATATAATGGTGATTCAATGACAGGGAAACATTGCTACTTAATGATAGCTATTATATAGTAGTTTTCGTTAAGAAGATGATCATTTGATCATTATTATCCCTATTTAGTTCAGTTAACAATAATTAACAATCATTAAGCTAGTAGAATAAGCGAATAATATTGATATAATAATAATAATAATAATAATAATAATAATAATAATAATAATAATAATAATAATAATAATAATAATAATAATAATAATAGTAATAATAATAGTAATAATAATAATATTAATATTAATATTAATATAATAATAATTATTTTTTGTAAAATTTTTTATTACTCTTGTAATAATTCTTATTATTTTGCTAATCAATTTTTATTCTTATTATCGCAAATGAAATTGCGATAATAAATATTAGGTACTAACAATTCTACGATTACGTTAATGTAGAATTTTTTTTATAGATTTTCTTTAATAACAAAATTCAAATTTCTTATTCTACAGTGTAGATATATACATACATTCCACTGTCTTACAAATATAGACGTGTATAACAAATTGAATGAATAATAAAGATATACATTTTTCAAATGCGAAGTTATATATATATATATATATATATATATATATGTATATGTATATGTATATATGTTTGTTTAAATATAGATTAAGTTTTTTAAATTGAGATACTGGAAATATTTCAAAAACGACACATTTTTAAGAAGATAATTTGAAACTAATATTGTTAGATTTTTTAAAAGAATATCATAAACAATATTTTTGATTTGATGAATGTTTTCGAACAAATTTTATAATTTTTTTTTTTTTTTTTTTATATGGAAATCTAAAATTCTTGAATTATCTTATTTTACTAACCCCTCCCCTTTACCTCAGAAAAAACGAATAACTTCTGTTTGAACAATTTTTTATCTCATTTGTATTTCGATAAAAAAAATTTGGAAATGAAAGAATTAAATGAGAATCGCATAGTATCGAATAAAATCGAACAGGATCGAATATCAAATCAAATTACTTTTATTTCAAATCTTTTTTTATTTCCAAAAATGCGTTGTTCTCGGAATATTTAAGTGTCTTTAATTACGAAAAATAATTACATTGCATGATTATTATAATATATATATATATATATATATATATATATATATATATATATATGTATAGTTAATTAAACACAAATGGACATTTCAGTTAGATCCAAAAAGTTAACAGATACGGATTTTAAGGATTATTTGAAGGAAAATAATATTATACCTTGGAAAGAATGGAAAGATACGGAATTAAATAATGAAAAATGGTCTTTACCACAAAGTAATTATTATAATATATTATTAACTATATTAGGGTGTAAAATAAAATGTCATAATTAATTTATATTATTAATAATTTAGATGGCGACGACGGATTATTTTTCGATACAGAATCAACACCGATGCCATTATCTTTAGAACCATATGAATGGATTCGTTCGAATTATTTAAAGGATTTAACAGTATATTAAATTATTGAATATTCATTAATATATTTGAATTTAAAACGAGTACGTTTAATTTTAGGAACCATTAACTGTCTTTAAAATTACTAAAGAATATCCTGATTTAATAAAAAGGAATAAACATTTGTTGCACAGTGAAGTACGTTGAAATTTATCAGCTTTTTATAAACAAAAAAAAAACAAAAAAAAAAAGAAAAGAAAAAAAAATGGGACAAGAAAAATATTTATAAGAATTTAAAACGTTAAGATTTTTACAATCGAGTTCAATGACATATACGAATATAATTTAGTTCATCAGATGGTTTATTTCGAGCTTAATAAATCTACAATATTGCGGGCAAAATGGTTTAGAAGTGAGCGGAGAAACGGATAATTTTATTTGGAATGGACGAGAAGAAAAATGGCAGGGTTGGATGCACATTTATTCGAATAATAAAGCTGGTCATGGTGCGTCTCATCGTCCAATTATTAATCCAAATGGTAAATGCAAATTGCAAATATTTTATCTATCGAATATATTATTTATAAATTATAATAGATATAATATTTAATTAGGAAAATATATCGTACGTCTTTATTTTCTTGGATGCTGGCGTCGAATATTGATAGATGATTTCATACCCGTCGATAAAGATGGTAATCCTCTTTTACCGACTACAGATAATAATTTTGAATTATGGCCTTTACTTTTGGCAAAAGCTTTATTGAAAATTGCATCGTTAACGTGGACACAAGAAAGAGAAATTGTGGATTTTAATCCGGTTTCTTGTCTCACTGGTACGTAAGAAAAAAAGAGAAATATTTGATTTGTTATTAATATTTTTAAATAAATAATATAAAAAATAATAAAAAGAACGAATCAAGGTTCTCGAATTTATTTTTTTCTAAATCGTAATTGTTTATATTAAATTATCATATAATTATATTTGATTAATATCCTTCAATAAAATTAAAATCCATGTTACATAATCGTATACAAATAATTTTATTTTATTAATAACAATTGTTCGTTTGTCTCCATTTAATCTTTAGCTTAATAAAAAATATTCATCTTTTTTTTTTTTTTCTACAAAAGAAAAAGTACAACAAAAAATTATAGAACACACACACACACACATATGTATATACATATATGTTTATATATAAATGTACGTTTTTTGTCTACTCATTCCATTTGGTTTTGACAGGATGGATCTGTTTGTCTTTGAACGTCGTTCATCTTTCCCCTCGAGACAAGTGGGAGTTCTTAGTGAAATATGCGGAACACTTCGAATGGAAGCAGGAAGGAACTAACTCGGAGAACGTAACGCTTGGTTGGTTTTCTTTTCGTCATCATTAAACGAATTTTATAGGATAAACAAATGATCGTCTCGAAGCATGGTATTTCGATTGATAGATCTTATTGAAAAAAAAAAGAAAAGAAAAGAAAGAATAATAAAAATAAAACTTGAAAAATGATCAAACGCGATTATTCACCCTTTAAAGACTTATATCTATATTTTTTTTTTTCTTTTTTTTTTTTTTTTTTTTTTTTGTCTAGATGAAGAAGAGCAAAAAAAATCGAGCAAAAAAGGGAAAAGAATTCGAAGAGGCGTTAAAGGGTTGCAACTTCCTGATAAACCTCGACCTATCACGCTGTTTCTCGATTTGGAAGATATGAAAGAGGTCAAGCCCGAGACAGTGCCCGGTTTGTCGCCTTGCTGGAGCCATTTGGTTCATGTCGTTCAATCGCGTGATCTTCCATTGGATCCTAAAGACGTAAATTATTTCTCTACGATATACTTTTTACTTCAATAGAGAAAAAAAAAGAGAGAGAGAGAGAGAGAGAGAGGGAGGGAGGGAGGGAGGGAGAAGGAGAAACAGAACTCTTAGAAATGTATCGATGTTTTTCTATTACATAGATAAAAGAACCATTACCAAGATGGAAAAAATATCGATGGATAAATTGGGCGATCGATCGAGGTTTGCTCGATCCATTTGAATATTTTGTTCCTATACGTTGTTTAAAAATTGTCAGTTCATTGAGAGAATCCAAGGAAGGAATTTTTCCAAGGAAAAATCAACGTTTCTTCGTTAATGAATTTTTAAAGGAAACAAAAAATCAGGAAGTAATGTCTCCTGAAAAAAATGCAAAGGAAGATAAGATCGATGACAATAGTTTTTGGTGTGATTTCAATAAAATGGCATCTTATGTTAAAGTCATTCAACTCTTTTATAAGCCTGAATATTTTGGTTATAATTTAAGAATGTCAGATTCCTTTTTACTGGATGATCAAAAGAACATAAAATTGCCATCGAAGAAACAAAAAAAAGATACCAAGAAAGGTAGTAAAAAGAGTCCACCGTCCGACGTGGTTCATGATGATTCGATAGAATTTATGAATACTTATGCCTGGCCTAGAACCATGAAATCATCGAGAAACGAGCCGTTATATCTCTTTTGCGATTCAATCGAGGAGAAGTTCTTGTTAATAAATTTTAGTACCATGGAAGAACGATTATCTTCGAATCTTGTCTCGAACGAAGAAGAGACTTGTGATTCGATATCGATAAGATTATTATCTGAAGATGGGAGTAATCTCGTTGTAGAAAGACACAGTTGGTTCTTTAGGGAGACCGAATCAAGAGCACTTATATCCATTTCAACATCTGGCACTAAGTCGAGTGTACTGGAATTAGAACCAGGAAGACATCTTTTGCGTATTTATTGCCGTTCGGAGTCACGTTGTTTCGTATCGATTTTATCTGACACAATTTTTTACGTTGGCGATCGACTTAGAATACATACATTAATGAGGACGGAATCAGTGAGAATCGATGTCTTAGTTAAAAACATTAGCAATTCCATAGCTAAAGCATTTTTGAGTTTCGGTAGTAAAGATTATTTCTCGAGTTTGAAGACATTTTATCAAAGTTATATGCCAGATTTAACAAACGTTTCGAACAAAAAAGATAGAGCTTTTTTCAAGAAAATACACGAGTATTTCATAGAAGAGTTATTGGATTCGATCAAAAAGATATTCCCATTGGAAAAGCATCCTGAAATTTTATTCTCTTTGAGAATCTTTTTTCTAAATCCTACAATCGATTTCGAACATAGAAGAACTTCGTCGATTTTGTATGGTATTCAAGAAACGTCATCGTTTATAGAAAATGATTCAAACGAATCGATTGGCGAAATGATATCAATAAATTATAATCAAGCAGCTACCATCATTCAAGCATTCTTTAAGATGGTGATCGTTAAGCGTTATAAAGAGCGACACAATTCCAATCACAAGGATCACTCAAAGATCTTAACGAGTCTCTTGATGATCGTTGAACTTTTCGATCATTCTAATAACGAGTCATTAGCGTCAACTTTGTTGAGAAAGGTCATTCAAAAAAATAACAAATTTAACGAAGCTTATCCTTGTTCCAAGGACTTTCAATACGTATTACAAGTAATTTTAATGGATGTACATAGAAAAAAAAAAAAAAAACATACGTTTTTATTATATCATACTTTGTTCCAGATCCAAGAATGCAAAGGCACTTTGTTAAACGTTAAACCAGATCAATGGATTCCAATAACGAGACTAATTGTGAATGCTCAAGAAAACGAAACGATCTTTGGCACGATACAACTTTTTACAAACTTACCAAGTTACAATTTGAGATTATTCAATAACGAAACCGGTCGAGAAATATGGAGACTCATTAACAACGTTGCTCCATCTAATTATCCGCATACGACAGTCGGTTACACGCTCTTCGCTTATGGCTGGTGCGATAATCAAAGATCAGAAGACACGGAATGGATACTTCATTTTGTTACAATTAAGGGAAAACCAATGTTTTATCAATTAGCTGACAAGGAACCCATTTCTTTGGACACGAAAATACCCGTTTTAATCGTTGAAGAAACATTTAACACTTATATACCTAATTCGATGAATTTAATTTCCAAATGGATCGTCAATATCATTCGTGACAGTTTATTGTCGTTTAAATTGACGATCTCTTACAAATTGGCCCAAATGAAATTAAGAATCATCGATGATAAAGATAATGTTTTATTAGAAATCGAGGGTGGATTTGTTCTATGTGTCCCAGTTATATATTTGAGATTAGAACAAGAAAACGTAAATATAGAAAATTCACGTACTACTTATTACATCGAGGCATTCGTCCTTGATGATAGTTGGCCATTAACTGATGCTGAATGGTCAGTGGTAAGTATGTATAGAAATCAATTATTAATAATGTAGAACTATATAAAAAGATTGTATAATTAATATATTTTCAAGGTATTAGAGGCAAAGACAAAGAAAAGAAATGTTCCAGTTCGAACAAAATCTTCGAGTATTAAAATACAAAAATCCGATATGATAAGAATGAAACGTAATTCAAAGCAGCAGATCGATCAACACTTGGATTCGCCTTTTTGGAAATTTCAAACCATCATCGATGTTAATAGTGGCATAGAGGTGATTTTATTATAAGAGATATTTTTTTCGAATCGTTAAAATTCATCTTTATATTAAATAGATTATTCAAGATAGAAGAAGAGAACAGGAAATAATATCCTTGAAAGAATCATGGTCGAAGGATAATCCTGAACGACTTCAACGTGGTAAAGAACTCAGAGAAACTTTTTTGGACACTTACAGTTTACATTCTATTTCTTTAAATAACATAGAGAAAGAAATATCTACTGAAATGAACAAACGTATGGGAAGACGAAAAATTCGAGAATCGAATATTTGTGATCGATCGTCGTTAACAGAGAAAATTGTTATTAGGTTTTTGAAATATCCACGATCTCGTAGCTTCGATTTACCGATATTAGATTTGAGTAAGTACGAAAAGTCGGAAGAAAAACTGGAAATATCTCGAATTAGAACTAATTCGGAAAGAGAAATTTTAAATGAACAATTATATGCCGATATTTCCAATTTCTTTCTGGATTATGATAATTTTCTTCAGCGATTGGAAAATTGGTCGTTTGAGCAAGTGAGAAAATATAAAAAATTGTGGAACTCTCACGAAGAGAATTTCTCTCAACGGAAAGTTCAGCTTGAGGAAGCTTATGAGATACGTCAGGCTTATATATCTAGCATTAAATCTATCGACACGCCTAAAAAAGGAAAGAAAGGAGGGAAGAAAAGCGCAAGAACATAAAAAAGAGCAACAACAACGACAACAACAACAACAACAACAACAACAACAATAATAATAATAATAATAATAACAATAATAACAATAACAATAATAATAACAATAATAATAATAATAATAATAATAATAATAATAATAATAATAATAATAATAATAATAATAATAAATGAATATCCTTGTAAATAGATATTTAACGATATATTAAGCGATCTCAAAGAAATTATTTTGCCTTTAGAATCGTTCGACAATTAATTAGAATGATTATCAGAATGCGCGAATTCTTTTCTTCTTCGTATATTTTTGATTAGAATTATCTTGATTTCCCCTTTCTCCCTCCTCCCCCTCCCCCGGTCAAGGATAGGCTCATGCTTTTCCGTAAAAGTTTCTCTACTTACGTAGATCATGCTCCATGGCAAGAATACAGGCTTACATACATATATTGCGTTGTTGATGACGGTGCGCGATATACCTTTTAATGATGCCACTCCCGACGGTCTCTCTCTTCAAAAAAAAAAAAAAAAAAAGAAAAAGAAAAAGAAAAAAAAAGCATGATTATCGTTATGCCGATTTTTCATACACCAGACCAGTCTCTCTTTCCTACCATGTCGTCCTACCAACGATTATTACAAAATTACGAGAAAGGCGACGAGTAAGCAAAAAGGATTCATAATAAACCTAGAGGTGTACCTTAAGGTACAGTGCAAGTTGTTGAACTTATCAGATTATTATTATTATTCAGAGATTATCGTTATCGTCTTTAATGAGAACGATCGTAAATATAATAATATTATCGACAATCGAATGACTATTTATTTTTCTGATTTTTCTTCGTTTTTTTTTTTTCTTCTATTTCTTCCTTTTTTTCTCCTTTCAATTTTTTTATTTTCAATTTTGTACAAAACAGCCCCGCGACTCGATCGAAGATAATTAATAAAGATATTCGTCGTACGTCTTGATTGATTTAAAATGTTAATTTATAATATCGCAATATCAACGTCGTAGAGTAGAATAATAATAATAATAATAAAAAAAAAAAAAAAAAAAAAAAAAAAAAAACGAAAAAGCAAAAAAAAAAAAAATAGAAAAAGTAAATATTGCAATTTCATAAACATCTAATTTCTATTGGTCGTCTTGAGAAAAAAAAAAGTCTCATAGAAAGTCGTTAACCGAGCATACTGTACGTCTCCGATCCCGAGCCGAGCACGTTTGCGTATGTTTCTTGATTGCAGGTGCAGTAGCTGTTGTAGACACGGTGTTGGATCGTGCGTGAAGGATCAGAAGTCGCGTGTCGGTGTGAGAGCACCCGCCGAGCCGGTAATCATTGTCCTTCGTGTTTGTTAGCAGTTAGTCCATCATCTTTTTCTCTTCCTCTTTCTCTTTCTGTCTTTTCTACTACAGTGAAAGAAAGAGTTATTCTCACGTATGCCTTGGCAACGACGTAACAAATTATATACACACACGCATACGAAATAAGCATTGCATGGTCGTTTAATTATTAGTTAAAAAAAAGAAAAAAAAAAGAAAAAAAAAATGTTTGATATTTTTTCTCTCTCTCTCTCTCTCTCTCTGTCTCTTTTTTCTTTTTCTTTTTTTTTTTCTTTTTCCAAGCACCTCGTACTTTCTACAACAAAAAGTCATTTGAATGAAGACGTTAGGAAATAAAACGTAATGTCGTATCTCTTCTTCTACGAAGGAACTTTTTTTGAAGTGTAGATTTCGGAGTCTGTTTTCTATGGAGCTGCTTAACGCTCGACCGTATTCCTCGATCGTATCTTCTCATCGTGTCTTTCATCGTGAAACATTATCTCTACCGCCATCCGACACCGTTCTCGGACCCCCCAGGAGTTCGTTACTCTTCGTCGTCGTCTTCTTGAACGAGGAAGTGTTGTTGCAACCATTGAAAGAAGAATTTACCGAGAGAAAGAAAGAAAGAGAGAGAGAGAGAGAGAGAGAGAGAGGGAGAGAGAGAAGAAATTATGTACAATAGAAGCACGTACATTTTGCATGGCTCGTTTACCAGCAGGAATTCACCTAACGAACATAACGAATTGAATCCTCTTCTGTAACATCCAATTGGCTTTTCTTTGATAAACAAGGCAACGTATCGAGATGGAAATTATCGTTGAGAGTACGTTGAAATAGATATCTATGTATCTTTATTTGCGATATAAGAGACAATAACGTTGAAATTATAGCGAGACTCGTCGTGCCTTTATCTATTTGACATCTATCGTACGATATCATCCCGTATCAAAGGCTGTTCCGCTCTGAAGATATATACGCCTTTATGTGCCCTAATTAACAAGCATCGCATCATCATCATATTCTTTCTTTCTCTCGCATTCACACCAAGCACGCGATTCAATTCGTCACTTCGACGACATTCTCTCCCGCATAGACTAGATTCTCTCTTTGTTGATTCATTATATCGGATGGTTCTTGTTTTTTTTTCTTTTTTTTCTTTTTTCTCTTTTTTCTCCTTTTGTTTCTTTCTCTTTTTCTCTTTTTTTTTTTTTTTTTTGTTTACTTTATTTTATTTTATTCTTTATTTACGATCGTCGTCTACTCGGTGAATAGTTTTATTCATAATGCGAGAAATGATTATTATTATTTTATTTTGCATTCGATTACGATTTGATTTATTAGATCATAATATTTTCTTCCTCCTCCTTATTCCTTCTTTCTTTTTTTGATCTTTTTTGTTCCTCTCTTTTTTCTTTTTTTGTTTTATTTTTTTTTTTTTTTTATTTTTTTTTCTCTCTTCTTCCATCTTCAATTAATTATAATATTACAATGTAAATCGACGGATTGTAAAATAATTTCTATTTAAATGGCAATACTCTATGAAATCTTTATTTTAATATGTTAATTCAATTCAGCCTTCTCTCGGACGGATTTATTGGTCCAGAACCAAAAGGTCAATGTCACTAGTATTTCTTAATCAAAACTTCGACGTTTTGATAAAGAATATTGCGAAAGTATTCTTCGGCCTACTTTCCGTACCTACATTACTATAATTCTTCTTCTAATATTCTAATGTAGAACGATCGCTATTATAAAACTTTAATGTTATCGTATAAAATATTACTATCACGATAAACAGGACTCTGGGCTTTTGATATTTGACGAAAGAACAACGAACCGAGTGTGTACAATTGTTTATTTATCGAGACTGACGTTTGTTTTTCGCGTTTGTAATACGATTTGTTAATGTATAGGGAATTATGACAAAAAAAATATTCTCGAGATGACCATGGCCCAAGATAAGAAAGTCTCGTTTCTAAACATCTATTTGACCTATATTTCTTATTTAAATAAGAAGAAGATCGAGAAGCAATGTACGCCTTTTTATTGCATAACATTTATCTTCACATTAATCAGTTTAGATTGATGTTTTAGACAGCATCAATATCGTTCATTTTTCTTTTTTAATTTTCTTTTCTATCTTTCTTTCCTTCTTTTTCTTTTTCTTTTTCTTTTGCTTTCCTTATCGTGCGAATACGTACGCGTGCCCGTTTATAATTCGTATTAGGCTGCGTTCAAGTATGCTAAAAGAAAGACAAAGAGACAAAGACAGAGAAGGGGAGAGAGAGAGAGAGAGAGAGAGAGAGAGAGAGAGAGAGAGATAGAAAGAACGATAGAAAGAGATGTTGATACATGCATCCCGAACGTTGACAAGAAGATGGTAGAAGAAGGGTTGAGAGCATCGTCTTCGTTCGAAGGAAGGGGAAAATTAGAGAGAGAGAAAGAGAGAGAGAGAGAGAGAGAGAGAGAGAGAGAGAGAGAGACTGAGATGGAAAGGGAAAGAAGTAGTATACGTGTGAGCGTGATAAAGAGAATAAAAGTGAGCGTAAGAGCGAGAGAAAGAGAGAGAGGGAAAGATGCTGGAGAGACTTCTCTCTGGATGAGCCCTCTCTCGGAGTATCTTGTCTACGGCGATTTGCTGCTCCAGTCTCGCGCCGAGTCCCGTCGGCGCATCTCTTTTCGTCCTTCTGTCTCTTCGATCTATCTATCTGTCTCTTTCTCTCCTCTCTATTTTTTTTTCTCTCTTTTTCTCTCTCTCTCTCTCTCTCTCCCTCCTTCCCTCTCTCTCTCTCTCTCTCTCTCTCTCTCTCTCTCTCTGTCTGTCTCTCTTTCTCTCTGTCTCTTTTTCTCTCTCACTGTCTTTCTTTCTCTCTCGTACGCGCGATCGAGAGAAGAAACGCGCGCGTTTTTCGTCACGTTTGAGAAAAAAATCTTTTCCGATTTCGTATCATCATCCATCGTCGATCCAATAACGATCGAATCGATTTTTAGTCTTATGTTAAAAGTTTTCTTTTGCTTTTTTTTTCTCTCCCCTCCCCTCCCCTTTTTTTTCTTTTTCTCCCGCTTTTTCTCGCCCATTCCTCGCCAGCTCAATCATCGCACAAACGCACACACGCCCATGCACACACGCTTTTTTTACATTTTGTTCTTTACTTTCGTTCTCCTTCGTTTTTTGTCTTCTTCTTCTTCTTCTTTTTATTTTTCCTTTCTTTCCTTCTATCTCTCGTTTTTGAAATATATATAAAGGTATAAAAGATATATTATTATAGAAGGTTTAGCCACGTTTAAGTTGGGAAGTATGAAGTTGATATTATAGTGAATTAGATTTTGTTGTCGAAGATATTATTTTTTTTTTCTTTTTGTTTCTTTTCATTTGTGATCCTGTGAAATTAATTACGGTGCTCTACGATCAAGGTATCGATGATAATAAAGAAAGATATGTCATCCTTCAGGAAAGAAAAGGGATATTAAATATAGACGGAACGTTCTTTTCTTTTTTTTTTGTTTTGTTTCTATTTTCCTTCTTTTTCTTTCTTCTTTTTTCTTTTTCTCAAAACGCGACGCTCACGTCGCTCGTTGTCTCATATCGCTCGCTCCTAGCGGAAGTTATCGATCATTTTTTTCCTTCTTTCTCTGTCTTTCTATTTTTCTCTCTTTCTCTTATTATTCTACAGATTAATAATCTCCCAACACCTACTCGCTTATCTTCTAACTCATTTTTCACGAAAAGTACTCGTAGAGAACTGAACCGATGAAATTTGTCTCGAATCGATTTCTTTTCCTTTTTATTTTTTATCTTTCTTTCTCTTTCTCTCTCCCTTTTTCATTATATATATATCTATATATATATATATATACATATACTTATACGTATATTCACGTACAAGTTTTATGGCACTTTAATGACAGTGTTCGACCAGTCCTGCTTTTACGTTATGATAACGAGAGAAAGTCACGTTCGTGAATTTGCGAAGAACGTCATCGTGCCGTTTTAATTCTGTGTCTTGAACTTCATCTTTTCTCTCTCTCTCTCGCTCTCTCTCTCTCCCCATCTCTCCATCATTTTCTTTAGAAATATATTAGAACATGAAAAGAGAGAAGAGAAAAGAAGAAAGAACGATATATCGAATTAATTTCGCAAAACTCCTTCTGTTTTTCTTCTCTGACAAAAGGATGGGCAACGAGCTTCGCGTGTTGGATATTAATATCAGAAGATAATTCCGCCTATCTCATCGTACTAATTTGGTGCTTCCGGAACGTCCTCGTCTCTTATCTCTTTCTTTTTCTCTTTCTCCCTCTTCTCTTTCTCTCTCTCTCTCTCTCTCTCTCTCTCTCTCTCTCTCTCTCTCTCTCTCTCTCAGTCTTTCACAGATTCGAAGCAGCGACGGAATTCGCATAGTGACGATAAAATTAAAACAACGAGTGTGTCCTTTGAATTGAATTTCCAGTAGAGTGATTCAGCTGTACACCTGTTCGCGTTTGATATCCTTCGGAGAAGGGAAAAAAGAAAAAGAAAAAAGGACATAACGATGATGGGACCGTTCTTCGTGATTAAGTGCCAGAGAAAGGGACGATGATAATCATTTTAATAATAAATGTCTGCCTGTCGAAGGACTATCGAACGACGACGCTTGATCATTGAAAAGGACATCGAACATGAGTATTAATAAATGTATTCTCGTCTACGATCTATCGTAAGCCTAAACGATACGAAACTTTTCCTTGGGAGAATAGAAAGAGTGTAAAAAGAAAGTGAAGGAAGAAAGAGAAAAATAAAATACATAAAGAAGAAGAAGACGAAGAAGAAGAAGAAGAAGAAGAAGAAGAAGAAGAAGAAGAAGAAAGAACAAAAAGAGAGAAGAGGTAAAAAAGAAAGGAAGAAAGATAGGAAAGAAGATAGAAAGGAAGATAGGAAGGAAGGAAGGTAAGAAAGAAGGAAGGAGAGGAATCGTTGATAGGAGAAGAAGAATTTGCGAACAATGTTACTCCGACGTGAAAGGAAACGTCAAAGGAATGGACCCTCGTGGTTGTTGATCGTAGCTTCGGTCCTTCTTACGAGTCGAGTCATCGAAGAATGTAATGCGACGGGACAACGTTATAACACGCCTAGTCCTACGCAGGAGTTGGATAATACATTGCAAAGCGTACCACCGACTGGGTGAGTATAATATTTTCTTCCTATTCATCTTCTTAATTCTTCTTCGAATACATCCTTCACCTTTGGTTACTTGAAATTATTCGAATCCCATCCTCGAATCGTTCGAATTAATGAATTATGACTTGTCATATTTGTTATAGTCGAAAAGCTCAAAATACGAGCCTATATTATCGATCTTATCTTATACGATAGAATCCTCTTTCATCGATGACGATTTAAGATTCATTTTTAAAATTAAATATGAAAAAGAAGTAATGATTATATATATATATATATATATATATATATATATATATATATATATAGACTTAAGATGAAGTGTTTTTTTTCTCTATCTATAATAAGAACGTCGAGGGCCTAGGCCTCGTTTAATGTTTTAAGATAAGTTTGTGATTCATCATATTTTAAGAGAATTCTTAATGACTATTACGCGAGGCACTTAATTACTAAAGCAGATCTTTGTCGAGACTGTCTCGTAGCCTTTGTATTTTTGGCTAATGTAGATGGATTTACCCCGGAGGGTAATGAAAATCGCTTTGATGAAGAAGTTGAATGACGTAACACGTAGTCGTGACTCTTAATTTGTCTTACATAGGATGTCTACCACGTGTCGTTTGCATCTATTATAATATATCATTGATTTTTTCTTTTTCTCTCTCTTTTTTTTCTTTTTCTTTTTCTTTTTCTTTTAAACGTCTTTACAATGTAAACCTTTCGAAATGATAATTATATTAAATGAGATAATTGAGTCATTTTAATATCTTTTAATATTATAATTTGTATTTAATTAAGCTAAATTTCGGTCTTAAATCAATGATTAAACGTTTCTTCAATTTTTCTTTATATATATATATATATTTTTTTTTTTTTTTTTTTCTTGCAAAAAAGTAAACTCTGGATTGCTCTTTATATTTATCTTAAAATCGTTGGAAGAATTCGGAAGCAAAATCGCTATTCGTTCTTTCTTTACCGTGTCTTTCTTGACTTAGCGAATTGCGCGTTCCAAACTCTGATAACTTCTAATTGGGTTATCGCGGTGTTACGTTACAGCGCTTCGTTGAATTCTACTTGCTCGACAATTCACTTTTTTTTTTGCACCAAAAGTGAAGCGGGAGGGGCCGATAAAGCGGTGCACTCCGCGTCTCCATTGTCTTCCCACGCGTTTCCCACTTTACCAAAGAGAACAACGAGATCTTAAACGCGATCGGTAATTCGAGACAAACGTAATATGGATTTAGTGAGAAGGATTGGTAAGAGAAGGGAGGGGGCCGGGGGGTGTGACGGCAGCGGGTCTTAGCGTAAAAACGGAAACAATTGTCCGTATAAATGGAAAAAGACGTCTAAAGGAATTTAGCAAAATCGTTGGATCTAGAACGATCTTAAAGGGACTTTAATAAATTGAAGAGAAAAGAGGACAAAATTCTGATATAGCTGATATCGTAAAATTAAGTCTTCGTAAATCTTTGATATCATTCAACTTATACGGCACAAATAAATCTCGCATATATCGTACGTATATAATATAAATATAAAGTGACAATTAATAACGATACATCGATATTTTATTTGAAACATGAGGATCAAAAAGAAATTTATAAAAATAATGATTAAGACGATAAAATGTTAAGATAAAGATGACAAAATCAATGGTACAGATGACAAATTTTTTATCAAAAAATTATATTTCTTTTTTCTATTATATATTTTTTAATAATATTCTATTATATATATATATATATATATATATATATATATATATATATATTATATATTAATTTATTCCAATACCTGCGTAAAATAATATAAGCGTAAAATCGATTGAGGTACGTTATTATTGACTCGTATCTCGTAAAAATGAAACTCTGCGGTGTTTTTCTTTCTCTCTTTATTTTCGCCGCACAAAAGCCACCAACTCTCCGAGGCGTTAGCCACTCTCGGTGAAAAGTATTCAGCATTAACTGAAGATATCGTATAACTGGGACCAGAAGAACTAGTTTGTTACGGTAAAAGATTCTTGGCAGCTCATTGCACGCGGTAGCGCCGCAATCTATGTATGTACGTAGATCTCTCTTCTCGACGACATCCTCCTCTTCCTCGTCGACAACGACAACGACAACGACAACGACGACGATTCACGATACCCTAGCGTTAATATAAAGACAGAAAGTTGTCGATCCCACTGATTTCACTTCGTCACAAAATATATAGCTCTTTCGTGGATGATCGCTAATGAAAATATAAATCAATGTTGAATATCTTGCTTTTATTTTTTCTTTTCCTTTTCTTTTCTCCTTTTTTTCTTTTCTTCTTTTCTTCTTTTCTTCTTTCTTCTTCTTCTTCTTCTTCTTCTTCTTCTTCTTCTTCTTCTTCTTCTTTCCTTGACTTCTTTTAACATCTATCATATTCGAAGAAAGACGAATATTGCAAAACATTTTCTTTATATTTTATTTATTAATGAGATTAATATCTCGTACGATTAAATTAACATATTCAAGAGTAATACTGTATTAGATAATGAAAGCGTTTATTATATAGGAATAATTTTCATTTGTCGATCTCGTAGCAAGTTAATCGATATCGAGGAAGTCATTTATTTCATTTTATTTCAAGAAAAAAAACTAGAAATAAATATGTTTGACGTTACTGCGTAAAGGCACGAGTTTATCTATTATTAACTGCTGACTTTGGTATGCATTTACAATGATCCGATCTTTCCCAACACATTTTTCACTTCGTACTTATTTATCTTCTCGTATGTCATGCCATGTGAATCGAAGGCGACACGTGTTAATTATCCCGTTGATCGCGATCTTTCGCTATGTAAAACATTCTAATTGATAGTAGTAACGCGATACGCTTAAACGAATAAAGTATTACTAATGAGCTCGACTAAACTAAGAGATAATTGAACTAATCGTTAAACATCATAAAGAGCATTAAATTTAATGCACATCGATTTGAACTCATTATATTTCAATACAAAATTATTATTTAATTCTTTATTAAATCGATATTCCAATAATTATTTAATATTAATTATAAAAAGTATATCTTCTTTACGAATTAGAGTTGTACGTAGAAGATCAAAAATATAAATGATCTAATTCTTTTATCTTTATGTACATTAATATAACAATTCTCTTTCTCTCTCTCTCTCTCTCTCTCTGCTTTGACATTATTTCTAGTAGACGAATGACAAATAATTAGTCATACATGTCTTCAACTCGAGCGAAAATAATGTGAAACGAACGGAATGATAATAAAAAAAAGAAAAAAAAAAAAGAAACGAGAACAAATTTATTTCGTTCCACGGGATTAGAAACGTCGTTAGAATAAAAGTAGACTTTAATCTGACTTGAATTAAATGTTATCGCTGCTTGTATCTAACCGCAAATTCCTAGAAATATGAGTATTTCGATCGAAACGAAATGATCTTCTCAATACATGTATATATATATATAAAGAAAAAAGAGAAAAGAAAAAAGAAAAGTTAAAAGTTACTTGTTATCTTAGTCTAAGGATCGTATCGGTGTGAAATGTAAATGCCGTGAAACGTTTCACCCCCCCCCCACCCTTCCCTCCCTGCCCTCCCACCTTTAACACTTTGCTCTTTCACTTCCTCTCGCATGATATTACGTAAAACGTAGTTTAAACCAATCTAAGTGGCAGACTAACCATGAATAATTATGTAAGTGGCAGTCCTATTAAGCGTAAAATAGACCCTATCCTATTTTGGAACGTCCTACGATGATTACTCATGGAGTAATGAATGGATAGGTCTAAAAAGTTCGTAGGATTAATTCGATTGATCGATCCTCAAAAATTTTCTCCATTCAATGAGTTGTAATTTATTTAATTATTATTATATTACAATTCAAATTATATATATATATTTTTTTTTTATTTTAAAATTGTACAGGATATTATATTTTATTTTTCTCAGAGATGCTATATTCTTATACATCTTAGAAATAGCTTCTTTGGTAACGCCATTTCTCAACTTTAATCGCAATGCACTCGCCTTTTGATCGCTTTAATTCTAATTGCTCCGTAATGGACTAACTCGGCTCAACGCAGTGAACGCTTAAACGCTATTACACGCACTTTTCAATTGAACCTTTGAACCGGCCTCACCCACGCGTTATAAATAAATGTTTCTTAGATTAAACCAATGATCGTTAATTAAGAAGGTAAACGAGTATTATCGGGTGAAATTCTCGTATTGGAAGTTCCGATGATAACATCGAAAAGTTAAGAAATTTTTAAGAGAAATAAGACATCAACACAGCTCCGTTTTATTTCGTATAATATGAACATTGATTTTAGCCTTGGGCCCCGTTAACCAAGGGTATTATTACGGTCGGGTGTTAAAATTATGTTCTGACTAGCGGTTTACGTTCCGCTACGTGTCGATCAATGCATTCGAACCAGGATATAAATTTAATAATGAACCGATTCCTCGTACATCGTTGAATCTGCATACAGATTGGATCAAAAGTTTCGACGGAGAGAGTTACATACATACATACATACATACATACATACATACATACATACATACATACATACATACATACATACATACATACATACATACATACATACATAGATCCTCCTTTATGATTTCATTCAAGATGAAAATCTGATCGAAATGAAAAACGAAAAGAGACAAAAAAAGAAAGATCTTAGAAAGAAACTCAATGATTTCGTAACGATTTCTAATCGATTATATAAATATAATTATACGATTGAAACGATCGTATAAAAAAATATATGAAAAAAAAAAAGAAAAAAGAAAAAAAAGAAAAGAAAGAAAGAAAGAAAGAAGGAAAGAAAATCTAAGTTCGCTCGATCTTCTTCCGTGATCGTTTGTTCTAATGAAAATCATGAGGAAAAAGGGAAGAAGAAAAAAAAAAATTCGAAGAAAAAAAAACGTGGAAAACTTTTCGCGGTTCGTTGAAACGAAATGGAACAGCGGGAAAATCGGCGGCGCCAAGGCGCATAAGTGGAACTACTTAGAGGCGGTCTATAGCAGCTGACGTTAATTATGAGCCGCATGATGTGAATGCCCGCCTTGTTCCGAGGTGGTACTCCGCTCTCTTCTCATTCTTTCACCCTTCTTCTTCTTCTTCTTCTTCTTTTTCTTCTACTACTTCTCCTTCTTCTCTTTTTTCCTTTCTCTTTTCATTTCTTACGAAAAACAAAAAAAAAAAAAAAGAAAAAAGATAAAAGAGAAAGAGAGAGAGAGAGAGAGAGAGAGAGAGAGAGAGAGAGAGAGAGAGAAAGAAAAAGAAAAAAGAAGTTTCTTATTTCCGCCTTTTCTTAGATGAATCTCCCATGTGTTTCTTCGTAGGATAGTATGGAATTCGATTTAAATTAAATCATTATTGAAATTTGTTCACATTGAGACGAATCGATTGATTTCTTTTATATCGTACGAATGAAATGATTTAGATTTTAATTTTACATCATTTATAGGCCTAACGTGTGCAGATCAAGGTTCAAGAATTATTGTTGTCCAGGATGGACGAAGAAACCGGAAACGGGACTATGCGTTATTCGTAAGTACGATCGTAAAAGTTTTTTTCGATTATTTAATAATGTCTAAGTATATAAAGGATATATCTGGTAAGGATAATCGAGTAATAACAAAGAGAATAGAGATACGTTTTACGTTACGTCAAACTATAGTATATTTAATTAAAATTAAATTTCTAATTGATTAAATTTCTAAGTGATTTTTATTATACTTTTGTTCGTTCATGTGTTTGTATAAACTCTTTGCTAGATTTAAAGAACGTATGTACATGAAACTATTATTAAGATCGCATAACCGGTCATCTATCATTACTACTGGATCGAGTTTGCTTCTACAAGATGATAATTGCGTAATTACGTAACGGATAAATGAGTATCTATGCTACATAACCGATCGTTTCTTCGAACGAAACTGGTTTAATGGCCTGTTACATGAGGGTTTCCTATTGATCGCATTGTCTTCTCTACGATCATAATTCGATTGGCCTTATACGATATAACGAATATGAAACGTTAATTGAGAAGATCACATCAGAAGTTGAAATCAAATATCATGTATTATTTTGATAACAATGATCACCAACATTTTTAGCTGTATGTACAAGGAGATGCGGTACGGGAAGATGCATAAGACCAAACATTTGTCTCTGTGAGGGTGGTACCGTGGCATCTACTTGTGGTACGATAACAACGAAATGTAAGACATTTCAAATTGAAAAATTAAATCTTTCAAAAAAGTATCAGTATGAATTAAAAATTATTATATTATATTGACAGTAACGACTCATGAAAGTAACAGTAACGTTGATCGTGGAGAATCAGGTAGATGTAGAGTGCAATGTATCAATGGTAATTGCGTCGATGGGAGATGTCAATGTCGAAATGGATATCAGGGAGAGTTTTGTAACGAGCGTTAGTATCGACATTTTATTTTCTTTGTAATATTATATTAATCGTTTCGTTCATTCGAAAACGATTATCGATTGCGTTAATCAATTTATTTTTTTTTTTCTTTTTTTCAGCCATATGTCGAGAACCTTGTTTGAATCAAGGTAGATGTATTGGTCCGGATCGTTGCGCATGCATCTATGGATACACCGGAAGACGTTGCGAAACAGATTACAGAACTGGTCCTTGTTATACGAAAGTAAAGAATGGTCAATGCTTGGCGAATCTACAGGGTGTCGTTTGTACGAGACAGTTGTGTTGCGCCACCGTTGGTAAAGGCTGGGGTCATCCTTGCGAAAGATGTCCCATGAGACTCGATTGCGAGTTGGGTTATTTAAAGACCAGTCAAGGTCAATGCGTAGGTACGACAAAATATATCATTTTTTGAATGTATCGTTAGAAGTAATATTTTTCAAAACAATATGATACTTTGTTATTCATGTCTAACCTCGGTTAAAGAAAAATGTGATTAAAAGAGAGAGAGAGAGAGAGAGAGAGGGAGGAAGAGAAAATGAGATCCGAGTTGGGTCAAATAAAATACGATTAGCCAATAAAGCAGAACGAAGCAATATAAATGAGTCTAAAATAATCATATATCACATATAATCATATATCTGCACTCGTACGATCTTTTAGACTTACGTCATACATCAATTACTATCAAAGTTCGAGATATATAATGCTAATTACTTATATAGATATCAACGAATGCGAGGCAATTCCGGGATTATGCGAAGGTGGAAAGTGTGTTAATACTCAAGGATCGTTCACTTGCGATTGTCCCGAAGGACAAGCTAGAGATCCCGAGACGAACGAGTGCAAGGATCGAGACGAGTGTCAAGAGGAAGGAATATGTGCTGATGGCCGATGTGTGAACACCAATGGTGGCTATTATTGCCTTTGTAATCCTGGATTCATACAGAGTCAAGATCGTAGATTTTGTATTGGTAATTGATTTTGAATTTTTTTCTATGATATCAATAATGTTTAACAATTATTGAAATTTTATTCTTTAATGTTTACCGTAGATGGAAGACAAGGGCTTTGCTATACCGCAGTTAATAGAAATGGTCAATGCAAAAATAGATTAACTATGAGACTGAGTAAAAAGGATTGTTGCTGCGGCAAGAATATGGGTAAAGGATGGGGAGACGAATGTTTCATTTGTCCTAATACTGGAAGTGGTATGTATCGAATGTGAATTTTTTTTTTTATAAATTATCTGATAACAATATTGTAAATAATCCGTAATATCCGTAATGTGTCCGTATTATCGAGAAATAAAAAAATGAAAAAAAAGAAATAAAAAAAAAAAATAAAAAAAAAAAAAAAGAAAAAAAGAAAAGAAAATAAAAAAACCCAAGAGAGACGATAAAATATATATTACTATGACCGTAATTACATGTCCCCGTTATTACTCAATTGTAGAAGATTACAAAAGGCTTTGCGCTCAACAACCGCAACAATTCACGGTAATAAATGAGTGTGCCTTGAGACCTGAAATATGTGGCAAAGGCAAATGCGTCGATACGAAGGAAGGTTACGAATGCGAATGTTATCCTGGATTTACGAAGAAGAATGGTCGTTGCGAGGACATTGACGAGTGTCAATTAGGATACTGTCAAGGTGGTACTTGTCGAAACTATGAAGGAAGTTTTATTTGTCAATGTCCACCGGGATTCACTGTCTCAGGGGAGGGCAAATATTGTACGGGTTAGTATTTTTCTTTTTTTTTTTTTTTGTTTTCTTTCTTTTCTGAAGAAATGAAAGAAATCGATGAAAGATTTAAAAGCAACATCATTTGATTTATATCGATTCGTTACGTAGATCACGATGAATGCCAAGATACTGGAATGTGTAATAATGGCCATTGCATCAATATGAATGGTTCCTTCAGATGCAAATGCAACGACGGCTACACGTTATCGCCAACCAAAAATACGTGTATAGGTATAGAAGATATTTTATTTCTTTCTTTCCTTTTTCTTTTTCTGGGAATTTTTTTTCTTTTTTTTTTTTTTTTGAATAAATATTGAAAATATTTTTTAACAGATATCAACGAGTGTACCGAGAATCCACGAATATGTTTAAATGGTCGTTGCGAGAATACACCAGGATCTTATCACTGTATTTGTCAGTCAGGATTTACACCTTCAAGAGACAACACATTTTGCGTTGATATGGACGAGTGTTCCACCAGTGGAATGTGCGAAAATGGAAAGTGCGTTAACATGGAGGGTTCCTTTAAATGCGTCTGTGATTCTGGCTTTCGTATTGGACCTGATCAAAGTCATTGTATAGGTATTGAAAGTCTATATTTATTGATATTTAATGATAATATCGAATATGTTGATTATTAATGGTCATTGTTTTATGATTAAACAGACATCGACGAATGTTTAAGTGCACCCTGTCAAAGTGGCCGCTGCATCAATACTCTTGGAAGTTTTCGATGCGAGTGTCATCCAGGATTTAATTTGGGACCCGATGGTAGATCATGTTTAGGTAATTAATTTATATTAATCAGAAAAAAAAATATATATATATACATATTAATTTATACTAAATTATTTTAGAGAGAGAGAGAGAGAAGTAATTAACAACTAAAGCAATAAAATGAAAATTACATTCTATATTTTAGATACAAGAAGAGACCTTTGTTACTCGCAATACAGAGATGGTCTATGTTCTAATCCAACCTCAACGGCAGTGACTAAGTCGAGTTGCTGTTGTTGTACTATAATACTGGGACAACCTATGGGTTGGGGTAGCACCTGTCAACCTTGCCCTTTACCCGGCACATCAGAGTTTGATGCTCTATGTCCTCATGGTGCTGGGATGACATACAACGGCGATGGTAATTATTATGAACAAACATTACAAATCAATAATTCAAATACAAATAAATAATTGATACTTATACAAATTATATTTACGATATTTCATATACAATAGACATAAACGAGTGTGCTCAAAATCCAAACATTTGTATAAATGGTGGTTGTGAAAATTTAATGGGTACTTATCGTTGTATTTGCGACAATGGTTATGAAGTCGATGCGACGGGAAAAATTTGTAGCGATATAAATGAATGCGAACTGGAGGAATCCTTGTGTAGTGGTGGCCAATGTCGGAACACACCTGGTGGCTATCAGGTAAATGAAAATTTATCTGATAAAAGATAATAATGAAATCGATTATTAGACTTATGTTTATTGAATGTTTATAGTGCATCTGTCCGACTGGCACAAGATTGAAAACGGAGAATCAAATGTGCGAGGACATCGACGAGTGCGAAGAATTAGGCCCAGACGTTTGTTTCAATGGAATATGTGTGAACGTTCCTGAATCATACGAATGCGAATGTTCTCCAGGCTATATACTTGACAATACTGGACATATTTGCATGGGTTAGTGATATACTCGATCATTTCATATCTTTCCATTTAATATGACCTATGATATGTCGTATTACGTTAGACAATAGAAAAGGATCCTGCTGGACGAAAATGGTAGATGGTAGATGCGAGAACAATTTACCTAGAGTTGCTCTAAGATCAGAATGTTGTTGCTCCGTTGGAGTTGCTTGGGGAAGTCCTTGTGAAGTTTGCGACCATTCTCTTTGCGAATGTTCCAAAGGATACGCCAAAGTTGATGGTAAATCTTGTGTCGATGTTAACGAGTGCGAACTTAATGCTGGTATATGTAGAGGAGGTGGTACGTGTGTTAACACTGACGGATCATATCGTTGCGAGTGTCCACCTGGTTTGACTTTGGATCCGACTCGTTAGTATTGTTCTTCTCATCTCAATTTTTATAATGATAAAACTGTTTCTTCATTTGTCGATATTCGATTTAGATACTACTTGCGTCGACACCAGAGAAGAAACTTGTTACTTGGAATATCGTCATGGTCAATGTTCAACGGCAATCGAAGGACACTTCTCCAAGAGTCTTTGTTGTTGTTCCGTTGGTCGTGCTTGGGGTAGCGAAAAATGTGAAGCCTGTCCAAAGATAGGAACACACGCTCATTCGGAATTATGTCCTAGAGGAAATGGATTTACCGAACGTCAGGATATTAACGAATGCGTTGAATTTCCTGGCATGTGTGTCAATGGTAGATGTAAGAATACCGTCGGTAGTTACAGTTGCAGGTGCAATCAAGGATTCGCTTTGGACGAACATGGCATCAAATGTAACGGTAAGTATATTAAAAATTATCTATTATAAATGAGAAAAGTATAAATAAAATAATCGTGAGATAATATTCGTAGATATCGATGAGTGTGAGATTATGCACGGTGTATGCGGCAATGGTACATGTCGAAATACACCTGGCAATTTCCAATGCGACTGTAACTCTGGTTATCGTAGTAGTGACATTATGAAAATTTGTATGGGTAAGAGAATTTAATAATTTTTGTTTGATCTTTAATAAAAAAAAAAAAGAAAAGTCGTATAAATTCTATAATTATTTGTGATTTTAGACATAAACGAATGCGAGGAGACTCAAGGCTTATGCAGAGGTGGTACCTGTGTGAATACCGAAGGTGGATTCAAATGTCAGTGTCCACCAGGGCACGAGTTGAGTCCTGATAAAGATTCTTGCAAGGATATCGATGAGTGTTCTAGAACAAGTGGTATATGTTCCAATGGGATTTGTGAGAACATGATGGGGACTTATCAATGTATATGTGACGACGGTTATCAACAAACTGGACACAAATCTCATTGCGAGGATATAAATGAATGTCTCGTGAACAATGGTGGTTGCGAAGATATTTGTATAAATACACCTGGCAGTTTCTCCTGTTCGTGCGGGTAATTAAACATGTTGCATTATAAATTGGTCGATAGGTTTAAAGAAAATAATTCGTACCAGGTTGACTTATATGTTTCCAAACAAATGTTGAACACAGTACGGGCTACGCGCTAAACTTGGACAGTCGTTCTTGTTCCGACGTGGACGAGTGTAAAGAAAATTCACGAATCTGTAACGGAGGGAAGTGCTCGAATATACCAGGTGGATACATTTGTACTTGCACGGAAGGATTATTACCTGGAAGGGATGGCGCGTCTTGTGTCGGTAAGTATTATTTAAAATAATCTTTTGCAACATTAAAAGAATATTATCTATCTATATTGAAAAATTTTCATTTAGACATCGACGAATGCATAACGCAACCGCAAATCTGCGGTTTTGGAGAGTGTCATAATACAATTGGATCTTTCGAGTGTCGTTGCGAGGAAGGTTACTCTGTTAAGCCGGATGCAGGATCAGCGTGTACTGACGATGACGAATGTTTATTAAATGCTTATACTTGTAGCGAATTTGCCGAATGTCAAAATACTCAGGGTTCTTACGAATGTACTTGTCACGAAGGTTTCACTGGGAATGGTATCGAGTGTAGGGATATTAATGAATGTCTTACCAATAACGGTGGATGTGATTCTAATGCTCAATGCATTAATACCGAGGGTTCCTTCAAGGTAAAATTGATTTTTAATATTATCTATAAATAAAATGTGATCTGTTTAACAATATATAATTATTTATATACAATTAAATATGATAAATATATTTGTAAAAATAAACGAGTTAATTAGAAAATGCGACGCAGTGCGTCTGCGATGCTGGTTTCAGGGGCGACGGTTATACATGTAAGGACATCGATGAGTGTGCAAACGATAATACTCTTTGCGAGAATGGTCATTGTTTGAATTATCCTGGTTCGTTTCGTTGCGAATGTGAAATGGGCTTTATGCATCCAGACGAGAACAACGAGCAAGCTTGCGTTGACATAAACGAATGCGACATGTTCAGTAATCTTTGTGTTTTCGGTCGATGTGAAAACATCTTTGGTATGTTTCGTTGCGAATGTAACGAGGGATACAAGCTGGATGGTTCTGGTGGTAATTGCACGGATATCGACGAATGCGAGAGCCCACAGTCTTGTCAATATGGAACATGTATAAATACTCAAGGAAAATATATATGTCAATGTCCGCCTCATTACGAATTGGTCGACGCTGGAAACGCTTGCGTTGGTAAGCTTGCATAATTGATATTCGAATCTCTTAAATAATAATTCACAGGGATCAATTTATATTCTATATTTATAACGACTGAATATAATGATGTTTCAGATAGGCGCGACGGTTTCTGTTATGCCGGTTTCGAGCATGGTACCGGCAGACCACAATGTGTTTTCGAGATGTCAACGTCAGTAACAAAGGCAACGTGTTGTTGCAGCATTGGTACCGCTTGGGGTAATCGTTGCGAAGAATGTCCCAAGCCAGGGACGAAAGAATTCGAAGAACTTTGTCCTGGTGGTATGGGCTATAGGCCAAACCGTGTCACTGTCATATTGGAAGACATTAACGAGTGCGAGGAACATGAGAATATATGTCAGAATGGTCATTGCACTAATACCTTTGGCAGTTTTATGTGTTCTTGCAACGAGGGTTTCGTTTTGGACGACATGAAAACAAGCTGCGTCGGTAATGTCGATGGACGATCGTAATATCCTCATATGGAATTGTTCCTTTCTTTAAAAGGATTGATCCTCTTTAAAATGACTTTCAGATATAAACGAGTGCGCGTTACATCCGTACATATGTAGCGTGGGTCGTTGCATCAACGACCAGGGCAAATATCACTGCGAGTGTCCCGAAGGCTATATAACCATGCCAGGAGGAAGTGCGTATTTGTAATAATTTATTCGCATTTGTATTTTCTTAATATATATTTTAACAAGATTAACTCATGACAGAGGAATGCGTCGACACAAGGAAAGAATCCTGTTATGTTAGTTATGAATCTGGAGAATGTTTCAATCCTATGGCTCAACCACAGACGAAAATGTTATGTTGCTGTTCAATGGGAGCAGCCTGGGGTAGTCCATGCGAAAGATGTCCATCCGAGAGGACACGTAATCGGCCGATCGATTATTATTCCTACAAATCTTTAATTAATTAATTTTAATTGTAACATATAAACGAATTTATTATTATTTAGGTGAGCATGAAATTTTATGTGGATTGGTACCAGGCCAAATTATGAATCCGATAACTAATCACACTGAGGAAATCGACGAGTGTGCTCTTATGCCAACTATGTGTACTCACGGTCGTTGTTTGAACACGCCTGGCAGTTTCGAGTGTCAATGCGAACAAGGATATGTTTATGATCAGGATTCGCATCAGTGTATCGATGAAAATGAATGCTTGCAAGTAAGATTTACATGATTATGTTTAAAGGAATATATTTATTTAATGATATTATTTTTAATTAAATATTATTTCGTATAGATACCAAATCCTTGTAGCGGTAATGCTCAGTGCATTAACCAACAAGGATATTTCGAGTGTGTTTGTCCTGCAGGATATAAATTAGGTATCAGCCGACGAGATTGCATCGACATCGATGAATGTTTCGAGCGTTCTGGTATTTGCAATAACGCAGCTTGCAACAATCTACAGGGTAGCTTTCAATGCATTTGCCATTCTGGTTTTGCTTTGACTCACGATCGAGAAAATTGCGTTGACATCGACGAATGTCAACGAAATCCAAATATTTGTAATAATGGAACCTGCATAAATATTCTTGGTTCTTATAAATGTCAATGTTACGATGGCTTCAAGTTGAGCCCAAACAACGATTGCGCTGGTACGAAGTACCTTGACTTTTCATTATAATATATTTCATTTATATCAAACGAATGCATTATAGATAGTTTAAAAAAAAAAAAAAAAAAAAAAAACAAAGCTAACAAAAAAACAAAAAATATTTGTTTAGACATCGACGAATGTAGGATAATGCCTTTCCTTTGTCGCAATGGTAGATGTCGTAACACTGTTGGTACTTTTATTTGCGAATGTGCCGATGGTTATGTATTGGCTCAAGATAGACAACATTGTCGAGACGTCGACGAATGTCACGAGGTAATATTAGAAAATTTTAATGAGAATAATATAAGCGATTGTAAAAATATTCTTTGAACTTTAGATACCCGGGTTGTGTCCATATCCAGGAAAATGTCAAAATTTAATGGGATCTTACATGTGTACTTGTCCACCCGGTTACGAATTGAACAGCGAAAGAAGAAGATGCGTTGGTACGTGTATTAATTATTATCATTAAATAATATTAATTATTAATTGTTATCCCATTTGTAGACATAGACGAGTGTCTAGAGACAATAGGTATCTGTGAAAACGGTCAATGTATTAACACGGACGGCGGTGTTATCTGTGAATGTCCAGTTGGCTTTCAATTGAGTGACAAACCTAATTCGATGAGATGCATTGACGTTAGGGAGGAACAATGTTATGATAGTTATAGACGTGGCCAATGCTCTTTCCCTCGGAAAGGTGGAATGACGAAGAAACATTGTTGTTGTACCATGGGTAAAGCTTGGGGGAAATATTGCGAACAATGTCCACCAGAGAATAGTGGTAATTACAAAAAGATTTATCTTCATATATATATATGTATATGAAAGTGATAAAAATTATAAATGATAACGATTTCTTATAAATTTATTCATACAGAGGATTTTAGAAGATTGTGCCCAGAAGGAGTAGGTAGGGATGACACTGGTATTGATCTGAACGAATGTCTTTTTATGCCGGATGCATGTTCCGGTGGCGAGTGTATAAATACCGATGGATCCTTCCGATGCGAGTGTCCATCTGGTTACGTTTTGGACGAAACTGGAAGACGTTGCATTGACAATAACGAATGTTTAACAGTTCAGAATATTTGTGGCAATGGTACCTGTACCAATATAGATGGTGGCTTCGAATGTTCCTGTAACGAAGGTTTCACACCAGGTGTCAATCAGATCTGTGAGGATGTTAATGAGTGCCTTGAATTAGGTAACCAATGTGCCTTTAGATGTCATAATGCACCTGGATCGTTCAGGTGTATCTGTCCGTACGGATATACTTTGGCTCCTGATGGAAGACATTGTATTGGTACGTTATAATAATCAATAAATTACTAATTTAAAAAAATCTTGACATCTCTATACTAAGTTTTGTTTGATCAGATGTCGACGAGTGTGCCACACCAGCGAACAATTGCAAATACCAATGTAAAAATCTTATCGGTACGTTCATGTGCATTTGTCCACCTGGATATCAACAAATTGGTATGGCCGATGAATGTAAGGACATTAACGAGTGCGCTATTAATTCTGGATTATGTAGACATGGACGTTGCGTCAATTTAGAAGGAAGTTATCAATGTTATTGTTACGATGGTTTTGAACAAAGTGCCGATGGAAAATCATGTATTGGTGAGATTACAATTACGTACTATCTATTTAAATTATTAATTTTGAAATCATGTTTTTATATCATTTGCATTTCAATAATAAAATTATGATAAAAATTTAATTATTATCAATGATCAATACATATAAAGAGTACTTCTTTTATAACGATATGTTTGAACGATATATTAATCACGTAATGCGATTGTTAATTTAAGAAAATCATTATTACATTTCATGATCAGATCGTAGAGTTGGTTATTGTTTCCTACAAACGATCGGTGGTAGATGTACAGCAAGGACCTCAGAATTACGTACTGTGACTAAAGCGGATTGTTGTTGCACGATGGGTGCTGCATGGGGTCCACATTGTGAGATATGTCCTTCGAGAGACTCAGAAGATTACAACGAATTATGTTTGGACAAGGGTTTCTCTATAAATGGACAAGGTAAATATTCATAATTAATTTTATTTCTACTTGATAAAAAAAGAAACGAAAAAATATATTCGTCCCTTTTATTTAATAATATTATCTTTTTTTCTTTTTATACAGATATCGATGAATGTAAAACGATACCGGATTTGTGTAGAAACGGAATATGCATTAACACATTGGGTTCCTACAGATGTATTTGCAACAAGGGATATAAGTCTGATAAATCGGGGGCACATTGCATAGGTATATAAAATATTTTTAAATATTGATTGATTTTATATTTAAACGACGATCAGGATTGATATTAAATATGATCGTAGACGTGAACGAGTGCGAATTAACTCCCAAACCTTGCAAATATAATTGTCAAAACACTGAAGGAAGCTTTATATGTTCATGTCCTGTCGGTTTCATATTAAATCCCGACGGGATCAGTTGTCGGGACATGGACGAATGTGCTACAGGAAATCATCTTTGTCAACAAAATTGTGTAAACACTCAAGGAAGCTACACCTGCGGTTGTCGCGAAGGATATACTCAAGATGGAGATGCTTGTCACGGTTTGTGATTGGATGATTTTTCTATTTGATTTTTTGATTTCATTGATGTTTGGTATATATATATAAAAAAAAAAAAAAACAAAAAAAAGAAACGAAACGAAAAATTTATTTTCTAGATATTGATGAGTGTGAACAACCCGGGACTTGTCCGAAACCGGGTACGTGCGTCAATACGCTTGGCAGTTTCCGATGTATCTGTCCCAGAGGATTTAAGCTCGATCAGTCTGGAAGATTTTGTACCGATAATAACGAATGTGCCGACGATAGTAATTGCGAGCATGGCTGTCAAGTATGTGAAAAATATCACGATATAAATGAATCGTCGATAATCGTTCTAAGATTTTTATAAATATTTTATAGAACTTTATGGGAAGTTATCGTTGTGGTTGTCCAGAAGGATTTGTTCAACATCTTTACTACAGTCAGTGCATAGACGAAAACGAATGTAGCAATTCACCGTGCGGTGAAAATACTTGTATTAACACTATTGGAAGTTACAAGTGTGGTTGCCCTGACGGTTATCAGTTTGATAATAATTTACAGATTTGCGTTCAAGTATGAAAATCATTCTTTGTGATTTTGATAAAAAAAGATTTCTTTGTTTTTTTTTCTTTCTTTTTTGTTTTTTTTTTTTTTTGACACATCTTTATTTGTTCAGGTCAGCGCAGGTTGTTTGGGATCTCCTTGTGCTTTTGGATGCACACCTAACGGAGCTAACGGTTTTATTTGCGGTTGTCCTACCGGTTATCAACGAATAGGACAAGTTCGTTATCAGTGATATTATTTAACCATTGCAATTATACTTGTTTCAATATTATAGTGATATTATTTTCTGTTTGATTTAGGGTCATTGTTTGTCTACGATTAATCCGTTATCTCAATCCAATTATGGAGAAGAAATTGGTAATGTACCAACTTATGTGATCAATCCGGATCCTTATCATATTCCACCGGCTGACGATAAAACTATTTCTACGGAAGGATGTTTCTCTTGCAAGGTCTTAACTCTACAGAGACATTTTTCTTTTTTTGTTTTTCATTTATTTATTTTATTTTTATTTTCTGTCTTTTTTTTTTGTCATTATGATTAAAAAAAGAAAAAAAAAACAAAAGAAAGATATTTATAACGGTGATAAAATATTATAGATAAACGGTAAAGGAAGACGTAGAAGAGGCGCCCGAATCAGATCGGTTGACGAGGAGTTACAACAAAAACGAGACGAATTAATCAAGATACGGATAACTCGAAAAGCAAGAAGACATCATCATGGCGAGGAATACGTTATGAAGATAAGTTTGCGCCAGACAAAGCATAGAATGAGAATCATTAAGTTGCAACCTGCTATAAAGGTAATAAATAAGATTTATCTTGTATAAAAGTCATTGTATTATTTATCGTTTGATTGATGATATTACAGGATGAAGAAATGGAATATACGATCGTTCGTGGTAACAAACATGAATATTTTGAAATTGCAAAGGATCATGGAATTTGGGCACTTCATTTCCGTAGTCGTTTGAAGAAACCAGGAGAATTCCGTGTAGTTATACACGGTCGTCCAAGAAACGGTATAACAGCGGAAAATGAAATCTGGGAGAAACCATTGACATTTAGAATTCATCTTATAGTAACCGAATGAAATAGATCAAATTATTTACTGACCGATGAATCCAGAAACAAACGATGCAAGCATTAACGTTCTCTTCACAATGAAACAGTATATTTAAATAACTCGTGTTGAGGACGTTGATCGATTAACATTATGATGATTTTAGGATTAGCTTTTAAGAATCAACGATATAATTTAATAATTTTATCTCTTTTTACTCGGTGGGCACGAGAGAGAACGGCGGAGAGGGGATAAGAGGGTAAAGGGCACACATCATATCAAAAATTTGATCGCAATTTTAAACGATAGAATTGATGCTATTAATTAACACTGCCAATAATTTAACTGATCGTACTCTCCAATGTGTTCAAAAAAAAAAAAAAAGAAAACAAAAAAAAAAAAAAAAAGAAAAAAAGAAAGAAAAAGAAAAGTGAAATGATCGAAAGAAAAAAAAATTGGTAATTTCGCGACTTCAACGTTTTTCTACGATAGTTATTACCAAAGTTGACACAGATCGTCACTGCCAATCGACATCTTTCTATGAGTTCTTATTGACAATAATGAAAAATTCTTACTGCCCGTTATAATGAAAAATTCTTAATGATAGTAGTAACAATCGATTAGAATTGTACAAACATTGAAGTCTTATTCTAATTGTAAGTAAAACAATAATTGTACACAGAAAACAGATTTTAGCTTATATATAAATATAATTTATGAAATTGTAGCATTAATGTAACACGAATGTAGGATATAATTTAGAATGATACGTAAAAGATAAAAAAAGAAAAAAAAAAAAGAGAGACTTGATTTTCGTATGAATCAAGCTTCGAATGAATCAGTCTCTTATTTCATTCATTATGTGCCTTTATAATGATTTAAAAAGAATTATACACACACATACACACATACACACACACACACACACACACACACACACACACACACATATATATATATATACATACATATATATATACATATATATATATTTATATACAAAAAAAAGATATATACTTATGGAATAGCAATCATAAAAAAAGAAAAAAATGTATCATGTCTAATTTTCGTGCCTACGTATTACCGAATAATTTTATAATAGAATTTAAGACAATTTCGTAAGAGTGCAGAGCGCTATAATTACACGCATTGACTATGTGAATAAAAAAAAAAAAAAAAAAAAAAAAAAAAAAACCAAGTCAATTTTCTATAGCCGATCAATGTTTCCTCTTCGATGATGAACTTCGATGGCAGTAAAAAAGAAAAAAAAAAAAAAAAAGAAAGAAAGGAAGAAGAAGAAGAAAAAGAAACAAAGAAAAAAGAAAAACAACTTTAAATTAATCTTTGGTTAGCAAACCAAATTTATAGGACATATCATGGACGTAAACCTTACCAGGATAAAGAATACAAGAAGGAAAATTATCTATATTAATAGCGTTAGGATAATTTTGTGGGGATAGAACGAAAGCTCCGTGCCGGCGATACGGGACACCTTCTTTACCATAAATCGTCGAATTTGTTTGATTCTAAAAGGAACGTAAGGTATGATTGATTATCATTCGTTAAAAATTTCTAATCGTTTAAATCAATAATTTCAAGGATCTTGTCATACCCTGTCATCACAAAATTTTGGAATATAATCCTCCCAATCTGATGGATAAATGAGATCAGGATCGGGCAAATCATTTCCAGTATAAAATTGTAAGCCAGGATGATTGGAATAAATTTCTAATGTCCTTCCTGATTCAGGATGTATGATCCTTCGATAGGAAAGAAGAAAAAAAATTTATAATGATTAATCGTATACAATAGTGATCGATCGTGATAATAATATCGGATAAAAATTTACCTAGCATGGAATCGATAACACCAAGAGCTTGGACTGCAAATACATAGATTATGATTGTAACCTCCTCCTGGTACGCGATAAAGTGTTTCTTTGGTTAATTGTGTCGGTAAACGTAAATCGTAGACGGTATTCTCGACAGAACGAATAGCACCCGTCGGCAAATAGTTTTTTATATCCATGAACGTCCAACTATCGGCATTTATCGTTACAACGTGTTTTTTTAATTCTTTAGGACCTGCAGCCTAATTAGATCAAAATATTAACAATTATAAATAAATACTATATTATCTTAGATGGCATTCATTTATAATCTTACATGGCCGGCCAAATTTAACAAAGAATAATTGGTGATATTAGCTGGTGTTGGCTCGGTAGCAGTGGCACGAATATTTATATGCAATTGATTATCGTCCGTCCAAGTATATTTAACTTGCGTCAACATATAACCGGGATAACCTTCTCTACCCGCAGGACTTAGGTGAGACATGACCTGTTTTTTATTTTTATTTTTATTTTTTTTTTCTTTTTCTTTTTTTTACGATTAGAAAAATTCAAACGAAAGGAATGATAAAAAGAAAAAAAAAGAGAAATAACCAATTGGTTGTATTTATGATCTACCACTTGTTTGTTCAATACATATGAATTCCAATTAACGTTATCAAACCCAACTAATCCGCCATGGATATGATCCCTTTTACATTTGTCATTGATCGACAACGAATAGATTGTCTTCTGAATACACATTTTACCATCGGCAACGCGATTCACTAAACGACCGATGATACTTCCTGTATACCTGTTCTCCAAATATCCTGATTACGTTGTCATTGAAAGTAAAAAAATATTGTATCGATTTCTAAATCTAATCGGACGCGAAGAAACGATCTTACCGTTCATATTATCAAATCCTAATACAACGTCACCTAATACGCCTTTCTTGTTAGGTACTTTGATAGATTGTATTCCCGCTCCCCAGGATATCAATCGAACCGTTGCCTTCTGTTTATTCGTCATGGTATATCTATTGGGTGGTGAAAAATTTATTTGAAAAACGTTGGATACTTTTTATTATTATAATTATTATTATTTTTTTTTCTTTTTTTTTTTCATTGTTAATAATACAAAAACTTCAAAAAAAGAAAGGAATACCTTCTAACTATCTCGTAAGATCTTCCATATTCTTTAATATCTGGCCTTGGTACAAAACCAAAGCCATCCTCTTGGATGGAAGTATTTTCGGCGGCCATTTTACTAGGTTAGGTAGCTTGATAAATTTCTTCAATAGCATATCTTCGAGTAAAAAATTGAAATTAAAATAAATATTATTTAGCATTGGCACAATCAACGTTTGAAGATTTGAATTTCCATGTACTTTGTTCTACCGTTAAAACGATTAATTTAAAAAGATTGAAAAGTCATAAGAGAGACGACGATTAACGGACAGAAAATTTCATGTGACTCATTTCACTCGGCAAAAAGGGCGAAATCGAGGGGGCATGAAATCGACTGTCTAGCGACAGAGAAAAATCCCATTTATATTAAAAGCTAGGCTCGTTCTCTTGGAAAGTAATTAAATCGTGTCGCATACGCGCGTAAACGAGTTTCACGGGAGAGCGACTCGATAATATCCGTCGTGCTTTTTACATTTTCGAGGCACTTTAATCACCGACCGCGCAAGAATCGAATCGAATCAAATCAATGGAGAGAAAAAGAGAAAAAGAAAGAGAAAGAGAATGAGAGAAAAAGGGGGGATATATATGCGTGTGTGTATATATATATATATATATATATAGGGTGTTCCAGGTATCTGATAACTGATAATTTTATAGTAAACAAATAATTCCAAAATAAAAAATATATTTATAATTTTATTTATTCATTCAAAAAATTAATTTACTTTTTCTTTTTCGAAAACAAAACATAGTGCAAAAATATTTCTCCTACCTTTTGTTCTACGAATCGTTGAATTATTTATGGGGTACACCCTGCTTATGTATATGTATATATATATATATATATATATACTTTCAATTTTATATATATATATATAAAATTTCAATTACTGAATTTCTACGATTATCGACGTTTCAATCGATCATTTCAAAAAAAAAAAAAAAGAAAAAAAAAAAAGAGAAAGAAAAAAAAGCGAAAAGGAAAAAAATTACAAAAGAAAAGGATGAAAGAAAAAATGGCTGAGTCTCCTTTAATGGCCTTAATAATGTCTCGAATCGTAAGTCTCGATTATATAGAAATATTTCGAGGCTTCGGAAACACTCGGTAGAAATAATCACATTAATGGCATCGCCGGCTAAAAAGACAGTGGATACATTGCGATTCAAGTCTGTCTCGTGGTTCTACAACGTTCGTGAGCACCCTCGATGAATGCTACGAAAGTGTGCTTCCCCTCTTCCCCCGTTCTACACCCCCTCCACAATCCCCTTATCCTTCCAGCCCACGTTCAACATCACACTGTCTCTTTCTCTCTTTCTATTTCTTTTTCTCTTTCTCTTTCTCTTTCTCTTTCTTCTCTTTAGCTCAACGAAGCATAATGTTCCACCTACGCGATGGCTAAGGTATAACAGTAGAGATCTCAACGTTGTCGTACTTACTCGCCTACCAACTCTACTCTCATGTTTTCTTCGCGACAATACATAATACCATTCTGTCGCGGTAACGGCGACAATGAACGCGCACGTTCTCCTAGAAAATAATTATCTTAATGTCGACGAGCCAACAACGACGAATGGAAACGACGACTATGACGACGGGGCCTTCTTGGAGAACTCACGAATTCGTCCTCGCTCGTTTTGAACAATACCTCGACGAATGTCACACGCCTTGTGTTCCTTCTTCTGAGTCCCTCCCCCTTTTCAACGTAGGGAATACTATGCGACATCCTAAACCCCCCCCCACCCCCCATCGTACATACACTACCCCACAACCCCATCGTAATTTCTTGACACAGAAAGAAGATGAATGATTATTTGAATATACTTTATCTCGTTTTATTATATACGAACGAAAAGATAAATAAGAATATAAAAAGACAAGGTATAAATATCTAATGATTATTTGTGAAATAAATTTCAATCGATAATATACTCAGATAATAATTATTACATAAACCTATATACAGTACGAGAGTTCTTGTCGATAATAATTTTAGTATTGAAAGAAAGAAAGAAAGAAAAAAAAAAAATACAAAAAAAAAGCAAAAAAAAAAGAAAAAGAAAAAGAAAAACTTATCGGAAAATTTTATTTAAACAATTCATCCGTAGATGGTACACAATCGGTTTTACTTTTTACACAAGATATCATTGCTGAGTTCCGCTAGATGTCGTATAAAGTATTCCTTGTCCTAATACTGGGCTCACTCGACGGTGAGGTTGCAAACAGGAAGGATGGTTTATTGACTTTGTCATGTGTATTT
>NC_140817.1:4980000-4992500 GCF_050613455.1 Vespa mandarinia | reverse complement strand
CTGTTTCTACGTTCAGTCGACATCGGTACTTCTTTCGGGAACGTTCGAATACTGTCCGTGTTTTCTTTCACAGAAAAAAAAAAAAAGAAAAAAGAAAAAGAGCACAAAAACAGAAAGGGACATAAGGAAGAAGAAATTACACGCAAAGAAGTGAATGAGAAAATTTATTGAAAATTGATGTATGGATTGTGAAGTGAATTTAGGAAAAAAACTTTCACATATCTTTGTTATTTTATTATTATAGGTATATATTTTTTCTTTCCATTTGTGTGGTGTATTAATACTCATATCAGTGGTTAATATATATAGTAATAATAATAATAATAATAATAATAATAATAATAATAATAATAATAATAATAATAATAATAATAATAGAAAAGAAAGAACCGGAGGGTTAATAAAGAATATTCGAAGAGTGAATTTGAATTTCCATCACGGAAGGAATTATGATGAGCACTCATCAACACCCGAGTTATGGATTTCTCTCGGGTATGGATTTACACTCGGTGCACCATGTGAATCAAGAAATGGGCGCGAGCGCACAACAGAACGTCGTAACAGCGCAAGAACAACATATAAAAAGACCGATGAACGCGTTTATGGTATGGTCGAGAATACAACGAAAGAAAATTGCTTTAGACAATCCGAAAATGCATAATTCAGAAATATCGAAGCGTCTCGGTGCGGAATGGAAACTTCTTTCAGATGCGGAAAAACGACCGTTCATTGACGAAGCCAAACGATTACGTGCTATGCATATGAAAGAACATCCAGATTACAAATATCGACCACGAAGAAAACCAAAGGTACCGGTATCAGTAGTTTCTGGTAAACCAGGTTCCATGAATCCTGGGGGGTTTCCAAGTTTTCCCCTTCCACCATATTTTGCTGCACCAACAGCTCCAGTTTCTCATCATCATCATCATCATCATCCACATCCACTTGACTATCCACCTTTGTCACCATATTTTGGATCTGCCTTCGATGCCGTTCATTTGAGCAAGCTCGTTGCTAGCGGTGGTGCATCAAGTGCCTCGAGTTCGAACTGTGCGGCAGCCGCAGCCGCGGAAGCGACAAGTAACAGTGCAGCCTCCGCTGCGGCTGTTGTCAGTAGCTTCTATTCTGGATTATATTCCACGGCAGCATCACCTATAAAAACTTATCACACCCCCTCGACTCATCTTGGGCCTTTATTCTCAAGTGGTCATCACGCGCCACCGGGATCAAGTCAATCAACGCATCCATCCCTTGTATTTCCATCGACTTCATCTAACGGAACTGGAAGTATCGTCACGACGACCAGCAGTCCCGGAAGCAGTCCAAGATCACCTCCAGTGCCGTCCACACAACATAGTCATCAACAACTCGTAACACCCACGACTACGCCGAGCCTTGATCTCGATCAACATCGTAGACCGGTCTCCGTCATTTTTTAATCTTTTTTCAAGCCTTCTCTTTTAATCGGCACAGCGAATGATTACTTAAAATGATATTTGATCACGTGTATTCTTCGTCGACAGTCCTGGTTCTCTTTCAATCTCAAGAGGATAACCTACCTACGACGCGAATATAATTTAATTATCATAATTGCAATGTTGATGAAAAGAAAACGATCATTTAGGTGGAGTTTTTTCAGATTTCTTTTTTTTTCTTTTTTTGCAATTCTATCTTGTTCATTCTTTCTCCACCCACCCCCACCCATCCCACCTTTGTTCAATCTGTATCCTTTTTCTATTCTGCGTTTGAATACAATTATATTTTTTTTCGAATAATCATGCTTGTATATTTGTATTAAGAACGCGATCGTTTTATTTGGAGAAGTTTCTTTACTTTTAATCGTTCGCTGAATTTCATTGTCACTTCCAATGATCTTTAGAAATTAATAAAGGATTGGCTAGTCAAGATTTTCACAAATAACGTGATTTTTCGTCGTTAGTTATATAGTTTTAATTACAATTGTGTAAATAATATGTAAAACTGATAAACAATTCGAACGAGAACAATTCTTCTTAGGATCTATTGAATTCGACGATTTTTTGTCAATCAATTTCTTCACTCATTTAAAATATATATGTATATATATACGATTATATGGGCCGTTCATCTTCCAAAGTGATTAATATTTCACGAAATAAAGATTAATGGAACTTGAAAAATTTGTTTACAATATATATATATATATATATATATATATATATATATATATATTGTTTTTTTTTTATTAGTAAATTTACACATGTATATTGTTTTTTTTTGTATTTTAATTTATAATTGATAATAAATAATAATTATTTTGTAAATTATTTATTATCGCCATATGAAATTTTGTTACGAATAAATGATATTGATCATAATTATCAAGGAAATTTATTTTCGATATAAAATAATAATAAAACAGAAAAGAAAAAAAATGAAAAAATTACAAAAAAGGAAGTTAGTCTCTTTGGTCTTTGAACTTCATATATATATATATATATACATATATACATACATACATATATACATGTATATATATATATATATATAATTTTCTGTTTACAAACGAAACACACACACATACACACACATACATACTAATATCTTATTAAAGAGTTTATTCTGCGTTATGTATACGTATACGTATATGAAGCTGACAAAAAAATTGTAAAGCCAATGTATAAATGCTCGAATGTAAACATTTCGTATGTAACACGCGTTCTTAATTTCTAAGAAAAGAGAAAAAGAAAGAGATAGATAGATAGAAAGAAAGAGAGAGAGAGAGAGAGAGAGAAAGAGAGAGAGAGAGAGAGAGAAAAAAGACAGAATATATACATATAATGAAGACGCCACGTGCATCGTTCACTGTGATTTTCGTTGTGATTCTACGTATGTAAACAAATGATAAATACAATTGTAAGAGAAGGAAAAAGTATCTCTTTCGAAAATATCAACTTTATAGCTTAAAATTTTTGTGTGTGACGTACCTTTTATTTAATCATATTATTATTGATTTTCAATTTTTCTATATAACGAATCAAATAGAAATGCGCGTATAGCACAAGAGAAAAAAAAACATTGTTGCACTGTCTCGTGTTATTTATCGTCTGGTGTTGTACACCAAGAAGCAGAGAGAAAAAGAAAAAGAAAAAGAATAAAAGATAAAAAAAAAAAAAAAATAAAAAAAAAAAAAATAAAAGAATAAATAAAGGACGAAAACTTTTCCCTCTTCTTCTTCTTCTTCTTCTTCTTCTTATTCTTCTTCTTCTTCTTTTTATGTGTACACACGATTGTATAGATTTTGAGATGTTGTTCTTCAAAGAAAAAAAGAAAAAGGAAAAAGAAAAAAAAAAAAAAAAAGAAAAAAAACATATACACTTTGTAATAAAATTGATACGCTCGTGATATCTGTGCATTCTCCAAATAGTTTTTATGTATATTGTTTTTGTTATGAATAAATTGTTATTATTTGTTCGTAGTACAAAGCTTATCTTTATGAGCGTATCCGTTAGAACTTTTAAAGTTATTAAATAATTTAATGAGATCCAATATTTAATATTTATATTTAATAGGTCATAATACATAAAAACTATAAAGCCACTTTTGAAGGTTACGGCTAAATATTATTATCACCTTTATATTTATATTTCCTAGGTGGAAATAATAATTATAATGTCTTTCTGGATTACATTTGGATATTAAATTACGGTAAGCGGATAAAAAATATTATGATTATGTTATGATAACGCTTTGTTAAAATATTTTCTTTTTTTCTTTTTTTTTTTTTTTTTTTTTTGTTTCATATCACGTAATAACAGATCTGTTCTTAGGATAAATCTAATTTATTTATTTACCTAACTTAAATCAATTCGACAATTTAATATCGTTATTAAGCTTTTGAAATCGAACAATTAAGAAAAACATTCGTATTTACGTGAGACGTATTTCTTCGAAAATAGAAAAAGAAAAAAAAGGGAACAAATTTTTCTATTGTTAAAGTGTTTATTGCGACAATTTATTATGCAATTGTCGACGAAAATCAAATTCGATCTCGATAAATAATTGGTATAGAATACGATCGGTATGTCGATGGACAGATCGATCATGCTCAAGAAGAAGGTAAAAAAGTTATTTTTTTTCTTTTTCTTTTTTTTTTTTTTTTTTTTTCCCTTGAAAAACAATTGGAGTCCAACGTTTATCCTTTAGATATATTTCTATCTATATAGAAAGATATCTATCTACCAGGTTTACGTGCGAACAATAAACAGAGAATGGAACGGTGGACGGTGGCGGTGTTGTAGCGTTTGTTTTCAAAGTAAACACGATAAGAAAAGGTGGGGAGAAATCAAATTCTTGAATATTATTTTACCGAACGTAACCAAAAGAAACCGTGTCATGCTGAGTCTTTTCTCTGTCAGTCAATTGTCAATGTTAACTGCATATATCTCCTCACGTCATACATTCTAAATTCTTTTTATCAATAACAATAAGAAGATCGATGTTGGCGTTCAGATCAAAGCGCGTCAATGAATATTTACTGACCATCAAAAACGTTACCCGTATAAATCAAATTTAAGTCACGTCAACATATTTACACGTCCAGTTACTTATTTATTATTTTTCTGATATAATTAAAGGTAATTCCTTTACCTTTTATTCCCATTATTTCCCTGATATTTCCCATTTTTCATAATTGTTGTCTGTATCCCACTTAAATTCTCTATGACCTTAAATAAGTTTCTAACAATAACGTTTTGAAAATGGTTATTCCCATCCTTCACAATTCAGTATTATAGGTACGAAAGTTCGATTTTCCATGTTAAACTATGACAGCTGTTGTAAAACTAATTTCACTAATGTACCCACTTGAAAGCCTGGTATTTATTGATGTATGATACCTAAGAAAGCTACACGCCTGTTGTTCAAAGGTTTCGAAAGTAAAAGAAAAAAAGAAAAAAGAGAGAAAAAGGTAGAAAATTAGAGAGTTAGAGGCGTGACAGAAAAAGAGAGAGAGAGAGAGAGAGAGAGAGAGAGAGAGAAGGTAAGAGAAAGAAACAAGGAGACGTCAGGTTCTCGTCAAACGGCACTTTTCGTTGCACCGTACTCCCTTCTCTTCAATTTCCTTTCTCTCTCTCTCTTTTTGTACATTTGGTGCATTGAAAATCTCACCCTGAAACGTCGAAGGTGACCACCCTTTCCTTTACATTTATGGGAGGTATAGACGCGAGAGAACTTCTCCCCCGTTTCTCTCTCTCTCTCTCTCTCTCTCTCTCTCTTCTTCTTCTTGTATAGCTAAAGCAGCACTCTTCGTCACCCCAATGGGCATTGCGTTTCGCAATAACTACCCTCTGTTTAGAGGCCAATTGTATTGGCGCGGGGCCCTTTTTACTCCTTTTCAAACGGAGAAACCCCGCTGGCTCTGTTGGCCTGTTTCCTCGGTGGGGTGCGTGGATTCTCCTTTTTTTTTTTACTCTCTCTCTCTCTCTCTCTCTCTTTCTCTATCTCTCTCGCTCTCTCCCGTTCTCGTGTGTATATTATATAAGCGTTCCTATCGAGAACTCTCGCGAGAACTTTCCTTGGTGCTTCCTGAACGGACTTCCGATCGCGCTTTGTACTTTTCTCGCTCGTTTCGAACCCTTTTCAAAGTACGTTTCCCTTTTTGCTATTTTCCCTGTCAAAAGTTTGGAGATTCGATGGGACTCAATTATCTTTGTGATCATGTGAAAATTATGATTTGAATTTTTCCTTTCTTTCATTTTCTATTTTCTCTTCTGTTTCCTTTTTTCTCCTCACTATCAGATTTGTGCATATTGATTTTTGCATGCGATGCTTTCGATTCGGTAGAACAAAAAAATAAATAAATAAATAAATAAATAAATAAATAAATAAATAAAGAAGAAAAGGGAAGGAAGAAAAAGATTTAAAAAAAAAGAAAAGAAAGAAAAAAACAAAGAAAAGAGTAAAAAAGTGCTTCCGAATCAATCGAAGGGATTTGAGAAAAGAAAAAGGCTTTAACGAGTCAAAGTAAGTACCTTAGATCGAGGCTCTTTTAATTGATCAATACCAAGGCAGTGACTGTTAAGTGAAAACGTACATACGTACTTAGTTACTTCCTTTTGCAATGTTACGACGGTGATGGGGCGTAGAGAGGGGTTGGTGGAGGGAGGAGGAGAAGGGAGGGAGGGTGGTCGCACTCGACTCCTCACTATTGTTTTCAACGAACAAAATCGAAACAATATCCACTTAGTGAGTTAAGGATTCTTATTGGACGAGATACAATGAACTTAAAAGTTTCGTTAGCTTGATCGCTGACCCTCGACGTCGTCATTCTTTTAATTGAAAAGTGCCATCCGTCTACTTACTTACTGGTGGCCCTTCTTTTCTTTTTCGTTTCTTTTTTTTTTTTCTTTCTTTTTCATCTCTCTTTCTCTCTCTCTCTCTCTTTCTAGATGGATATATTTTATTCAAAAAGGAAGAAGCTTTTTGTTTCGATTTCCGAAACATTTGGCACGACAGAAGTTCTCTTTCGTTCGTTCATTCTCTCTCTCTCTCTCTCTCTCTCTCTCTCTCTCTCTCTTAATTTCCATTGAAACGATTCTATAGAAAGTTGAGAGTAAATCAAGATAGCGAATATTACCGTTAAATTCGCTACGATAAATTTCAAACGATAAGCTTCTTCCTATTTATAAATAACTTTCCATTGGTAAGATAAAGACATTTACAAATACGTTTCCTTATGATCGAGTTTACGAATCTCCCTTGACAGAAACGTTTCGTTTGCGAACAGCTACATAGCCATTCTCTCCTCATGATTAGTTAATCAATTAGCGTCTCGAAGTTATACCTATTCGGAATCCCTTTGAATACCTTTGAAAGCGGACCGATGTAGCGCAAAGGAATACTGGAAGCCCTTTCTAGTTCCTGGAATCAAATGTTTCAATTAAATTCTATAATAACTTGATATAAACGTATACGTTCACTTATATCATTTATCATTTATTTCTTACGTTCGATATATCGATTATTGTTAATCACATTGGATACGTATTATTAACGATACGTATTTAATGTTTTTCTGTTTTTTCTTTTTTTTTTTTTTTTTTTTTTTTTTTTATATGATACGTGAATGATTATTAAAAAAAAAAAAAGAAAAAGAAAAAAAAATATTAAAATATCGTACGATTATTGATCGATCGTATAAGAACCAACGACTTTATTCCCTTTTACGTTAGAAATAAACTTTTCGAATGGTCTTTCCTTGGAGATCCTGCCAAATACATCTTGAGAAACTTTCATCGAAGACGAAAAGCTAAATAATTAAGAAATCCACTTAGCACCCTACTGACGCCTTTAACAAAGATTCCACATTTATCAAGCGCCAAGAAGCTTTAGTATCGGTACAATTGTTTCTAAGCGAGAAAACGAAGTAGAAATGAAGAGAGAGAGAGAGAGAGAGAGAGAGAGAGAGAGAGAGAGAGAAAGAGAGAGAGAGAGAGAAAGAAAGAGAGAGAGAAAGGAGATGCCTTTTCGAATCTTCGAGCCATTCCTTTTCAGAAGTATAACGCCAAAAACAAGCCTTTCCCATTTCCGACAAAATGCATCAGTTTTCTTACTGCGCGAGAAAATTCGACGAAGAAAAAAAAAGGAAAAAAAGAAAAAAGAGAAAGGTTGGACGAGCTCTTTTCTTTTCCTTTTTTTTTTTTTTTTTTTTAATTCTTTTTTTTTTCTTTCCTTCTCATTTTTCTTTTCTTTTCTTTTCTTGTCGTTTCGTTTCTTTACTTTTTTTTCCTTTCTTTTTTTTTTTTTTTGTCAGATACTATCGTACATGTAAACGTGTTCCCTTTTCTTATCTCGAGATACCTATCTATACGGATCTTTTTCTTGTATTCGTATAAAACCGTGCGATATTTAAATTCCAACGAATTTCATTTCAATTTTATCGCCAACGTACAAATTGTTCCGCATACTCTTTTATCGGTATATGGCACGTTAAAAAAAAAAAAAAAGAAAAAAAAAGAAAAAGAAAAAAAATAGAAAAAAGAGAAAAAGGAAAAAAAAAAGAAAGTACTTAAGGTACGTAAGTATGTATGTATGTATATACGAATGGGGTATATCCAACGTGTATCCAGAAAGCGTTCTTTTCAAACGACTCGACTTCTCGAAAGACTCGCGAAACGCGGCTAGCATTACCGTATCAAGTGCATCGGATGAATGGAGTCAGACCTTCCGTGGTCCACGATGGGTTTTCTTCGACGACGAGACGGCACAGGATGTATAATTTTCAATCCACGTATCTCGCCTGTATCCAACGACTATACATACACCTACACAAATACACACATATACACACACACACACATATATATATATGTATATATCAAATATATATATGTACAGTGCATTGGATCTTCTGAAGGGATAGAAAAGTCGGTGGGGGTGCTTTGGGGATAAAGTGCTGGCGAGACGAAGAAAAAGGGGAGAGTCAGCAGAATGGCACTTCGTGGACACTCACGGTCCTCTTCTATTTCAATAATAATAATGATAATGATAATGATAATGATAATAATAATAATAATAATAATAAAATACACGCCATCCCTTGACCCTTCAACGAGTATAGGCTGCGATGAGAAAACGCGTTGAATGTGTACATACCTTTTAATGGTCTCTGCGGTAGGATCCTTTAAAGAATTTTGTTTCACGATGAATAGGCGCGACCACGTCACTTTCGTCTAAGGGTGTGCCTTCATCCCTTTACTGTTTTCACTGGTAAACGCGATTCAAGCACGTCCTTTATCGATTCTAATCGTTAGCTCGACGCTTACGTATACAAATGAAAAAGATTTATTTTAGACAATTTTTTTTTTCTTTTTTTACACACATATATATATATATATAAATCCCGATGAATCATTGAGAATTATAATATCGCCAATGTAAATTATTTAACCGTTTGATGCATGATCTATTTCTTTTTTGTAACTTTCATGAAAAATATTGCATTGTACTTATTAATTTTATGAAAAAAAAAAAAAAAAGATTTTTAATTTTTATTTTAAAATGAATCCACGTCATTCCAAATCCACGAATAAAAGTACTGCGTTATATCGCGTTATCCCTTGACAACTTTGTTATACTTACAAACAGTGATTATGCGATAAAAGGCTCTAATCAAATTTTTATCCATATTTTTAAACAGTCACGCACATTATCATTCTTTCTCGCGAATGTTTCTTATCCTCTATTTAACAAAAAGAAAAAAAAAAAACAAAAAACCAAAAACCAAAAACCTTCTACAGATACATACCTACGACAATATATATAAATTATTTAAGAAATAATACAACGAATCTAAATAGATTACACTTATCGATAATATCATCATTTTATATTCGATTATTTAAAATCTATTTGTTCCTTTGTAAATCATAAATACAATAAATACATAAAACATAAAAAAGATAATTTTCTTTAGGAGAAAAAAGAAAAAGAATAGATAGATTGAAGAATCGTTGAGCGTTTAATTAAAAGAAATCACCCGGCGAATATAGCAATGCAAAGATCGTAAAAAAAAAATCGTTGTCCTCCCTTCTCATTTGAGCAACGTCATCGACGAAAAGACGAAAAGAGAGAGACAGAGAGAGAGACAGAGAGAGAGACAGAGAGAGAGAGAGAGAGAAAGAGACAGAGAGAGAAAGAGACAGAGAGAAAGAGAGTTCTATGCACGTTCGCCCTTTACTCTCGTACAAAGCTTTGGAAAAACATTCGAGGGTTCGCGCATAAATGTTTCTTTCAGCATTATCGATGCTCGCCGAGGAAGGGCCCCCGGCTCTCAGCACTTGAAAAATATCGTCGCGAGTCAAGATTGTGCCGAGCTTCGGCATAATAAGACCGAGGTTCTTGAACGGGCTATACGTTCCCGCTCTTTCTGTCCTCTCTCTCTCTCTCTTTCTCTCTTTCTTTCTTTTCTCTTTTCTTTTTTCCAAACGCCATTATGGTCGGTTCTTACGTTTCGCGATGTCGAGTACAGGCAAGCATTGACCTTTGCCATCGCGTATGAAAACGCGAGGGGTCCTTTTCTCGTTGAGTGGGTCACATAGAGGGAGGTATCATTGCATGGTTGCCGATGTCAAGACTACTTCCAAACGTTTCGATTTCGACGTGAATAAAAATAATAATAATAATAATATTAATAATAATAATAATGATAATGATCATATAGATAATAATAATTATAATAATAGTAATAATAATAATAATAATAATAATAATAATAATAATAATAATAATAATAATAATAATAATAATAATAATAATAATAATAATAATAATAATAATAATAATAATAATAATAATAATGTCTTTTTTCTTCCTTTCTGTTTTTTTTCTTTACTCTTTTTCTTTTTTTTTCTTCTTCTTCTTTTCTTTATTTCGTTTCTTCAGACTTTTTATCAACAATGTTCCTTTTTTTTTTGGTTTTTTATTTTTTTTCTTTTTTCTTGTTTTAAACCTCCATTCAAGCATCTCGAGAAATTATTCTATATGCTGTTCGCCATTTCGAAATGGACAATCAATGAATTAAATATGATCATTGAAACAATTGAAAATTTTTATTTATGACTTTAGAAAATTGTGACGCTACTGTGTGTGAAAAGTAAAGAAAAAGAAGAGAGAGAGAAAGAGAAAAAAAAATAGATAAATAAATAAGAAATAGAAGAGGAGGAGGAATAGAAAGAGAAAAAGTAGAAGAAGATGAAGAAGAAGAATAAAGACAAGTTCTGTCCCTTTTGAACAATAACGAGGCAAACCGATGATAAAAGGGTCACCCTTCGTACTTCGTACTTTTTTTATACAATGTGATTAAAATCATGATTCTATCCCTAAAGGGGCCATGGAACGTGTCAGAGGACACGCTAACATTCGTTTATTATTATATCATATTATTCCCATAGGAAAATATTTATTATGATGGTACGTTCGTGCGTAATGCAAAAAATAATGAATTAAAGCTTTTACCTGCATTTGTCTTTTTCATTGGTCGTTTGAATATCAGAGTGAAATTTTGCATACTTTTGTATGATAGCTTTTAAGGATTAAAATTCACAAAGCTTTACGTTTGATCGAGATGCATTCTGTTACTCTTCTCGGTCCCCCCTTTCCCTCTCTCTCTCTCTCTCTCTCTCTGTTCCCACTCCCCGTCCTCTTTCTCTTTTATCTCTCCTTTTCTCTCTTTTTTTCCTTTCTATTCGTTAGATCGGAACAATGTTGCCTTTGCGCTCGTTTATAATACACGAGCTTATGAAATTCGCGAATTATTGTCAACGTCGTGGGTCATGGATGCTGTTCGAGTGGGGTTGCGGTGGGTTGAGGTGAGATGGGATGAGATGGGATGGGATGGGATGGAAGGGGAAGCAGCGATGATTTATCGAAAATCGTCATTCCATTCAACGAAAATTCGTGCGAGCACCGGAACGAGAGGGAGGCGGTCGGATTAACAAAGAGCGCCGTGTCAACGTCGGAACAAATTAATCGAATCAGTGCGCAGATTTACCGCGGAACGCGAAAAAAAAAGCGTGCATGACAGTGTGTCTCATCGTTCGTTGAATAGGAATGAATGGTACGGTGCTGTATGACGAGAACGACGTCGACGACGACGACGACGACGACGACGACGACGACGACGACGACGACGAGGATGACGACGACGGCGGCGGATGTGGCGGCGACGACGACGACAACGACGACGATGGCTATGTGATGTTGGTTGCGATAGTAAATGGTGTTGAAAGAGCGAGAGAGAAAGAGAAAAAGAGAGAGAGAGAGAGAGAGAGAGAAACTGTAGGGGAACGGAGAAGCGTATGTTTTGTCTCCGATTGTGGGGCGATGATTGATGATACCGTTAATGGTATTTTATTAGAGACACTTTAGAGGGTCAATAGACAACGGACGGATGAATAATAACTCTGTTACGGTGTTACTTATTAGAATTACCTCTGTCGTTGTTTTCGAACAGCATCACCATTAAGGACCACGTACGTACGTACGTACGTACGTCTCTTTATTTGACCGGATGTATACTTACGAGAGAAGAAAGGATCTTAAGTTCCCTCAGAAGATAAGACGATCCTTTATCATCGTTAATTTCGAATAACGTGATTTATGTTTCAAAATTAAAATCGTATCGATCTGTTGAACGAATAACGAAAAAAAAAAAATATATATATATATATATGTATATATATATATATATATATATATATATTATTCGAAATTGCATAGGAAATTCTAGTTAATAAATTTTGTATTATCGAGAAGAGATTTTCATTCTTGAAATAACCGGGTGGTATATTAGTTTCAAAGAATTTTTCCATTATGTTAGAGTTTAAATAAATAAGAGGCCGTCTTTTCTTAAGGCTCAACCTAAACGCCAGATTAAATTATTACCATCATTTATTTTGCCCGGCGACACAAAAGACCGAGGACAAAAGGGTTATCTAACATCTCGAGGATCACGAGGATTC
>NC_140817.1:4972500-4975000 GCF_050613455.1 Vespa mandarinia | reverse complement strand
AAGAGAGCGAGAGAGAGGGAGAGGGAGAGAATGAAAATTTTCGTTCATCTCCATAATAACGTTCTCGTTCGGCTCGTTAGAATTGTCGGCATTGATATTTTATGCGTGCACGCGTTAGCAACCCTCTCTATTTTTTTCGTCTCTTTTTTATGGCCACGAATGTTAATTATCGAATGGCGAACAAGAGATGGAATAAAAATAGAAGCGTATATGAATAATGAATGTGTTTGAGAAACAACGAAACGAACGCTTCTCTCGAAATTCTTTCGAACTGTCCCATTGATGCGTAATCGAGTGTGAACGGCACGTTTCTCTTACGAGTATTTGTTTATCCGACGACGTTTCTCTTTTATTAGAAAAAAAAAGAGAGAGAGAGAGAGAGAATTCTCGTCCATTATTACGTGCACACAAAACTTTCCCTCGTCTAACGTGGAAAACCGTCGGGTTCCAATGCCAGTGTATATTTGTTTTTCTATTAAAAACCAGTCCCCGAAAGTTTCTTCCTTGAAGTAAAAGCAGACGACAAACTTTGACCGTTGCTACCGAATAGAACGTCTCCAAAGAATTTCGACGTTCGACGATAATCAACTTTAGAATTTCCACACATAGGGTTGACACATTTTTCTTAATAAAAATACTTCAATAACTTTGCTTCCAATATTTTTTCCCCTTTAATACTTTTCACATTACTCACTCACTTAAATCCCCTTTTAAGACAGTTTATATTATTTTGATATGTGTACTTGATGATTTTCCCGTATCCATTCGTTTTTTATTTTCTTTTTTTTTTTTTTTTTTTCTTTACTCATTCGTACCAATTTATATTCTTTTTTTTTTTTCAAATGAATCCAAATTATGGATTGTAAAGTTGGACATTGTATTTTTGTAACACGTTATAAAAATAAAAAAGAAAAAGAAAGAAAAACAAAACGTCCTTGAAGAGATTAAAGTATTACGAGATTTGAAAGAAATAATTACAAGAAAAAATTAGAGAGAGAGAGAGAGAGAGAGAGAGAAAGAGGATGTTAAATTCTATGTAAGAAATTGCATAGAATTACATAGGCAAAATCTACGATAACGAAGAAACTTTTGTCATACGACAAAAGGATTATCGTCTTGTATGCGAGGTTTTCTTCTATTTTGCGACAGAGTCAGGTCGATGAGGATGCAACTCCGAATGGATAAGCAATCTTCTACGCTGTCCTTTTTAACAGCCATGACTGTCGGCCGAAGCCACGCTCGCTCGCGTCGTAAAGCATTGGCGGACAATGCGTGACTGATTTCCGCCAGTGTTGTCCATTGTCCGAGACACAAGTCTCATTAACCCCTTAACGTAATAACACGCGTTTATGCGCGACAGCGTGCAAAACGAATTCAACCGCGACGGACGAGTCGCCGTTCTTCGTGAAGAAGAACTTTAGAAAATCGCCTAACTTTCTGCGCAAGGCGCCATCTCCTTCTTTAATTCGGACTAATTAATTTCTTTCTTATTCAAAAGAACAAAAAAAAAAAAAAAAAGAAAAAAAAAGAACAAAAAAAAAGAAGAAGAAGAAGACAAAAAAGAAATCGACGATTACATTCATGACACATCTTCAAAAAAAAAAAAAAAAAAAAAAAAAAAAATAATCACGAGAATTTAATATCGTAATAATCGAAATCATATTAATTTCGTTCATTTGAACTTATGACAAATTTGAAAACTCATCGAAATTTAATATTTAGAATAATTCATTTCTCGAAATGTCAATCACGTGTTATTAATTTATTTATTTTTCTGTTTTCCTTTTTCTCTCTTTGTTTTTCTTTTTTTCTTTTTTTCTTTTTTCTTTTTTTTTTTTATTTTATTTAATTCAATTCTTTTTCCTTTTTTTTTTTTCTTCTTTTTTCTTCTTTTTTCTTTCTTTTATAATAAATTTATACACCTACAACGTGGCAAAATCTTGATCTATAAGTCATATTGAAGATACTTACGATTGTTGGAGTTAGAGAAGCACGAGTATGTATAGCTATAGAGAGTTCTCGAGAAGAAAAAAAGAAAGAAGAAGAAGAAGAAGAAGAAGATGAAGAAGAAGAAGAAAAGGAAGAAAAAAAGAAAAAGAAAAAAAGGAACTGAAAACGCATTGGCCATCGTATCACAGTGCAAACATAAGACGGGAGCTCTTCACGTCCGTCGCTTGCTAAGTGGAAGAATCATCGCGGTACGTCGACGATGCCTCTGGCCATATCCGATCCAACGTTCTAATGGTCATTATCATTTACAAACATCTCTGGTAGCTTGCCTCACGCGGCACACGGTGTGCCACTTGTTTGCATAGGTTGCAAGTGTACGGATCCCCGACCGGCTTCCAGTGCTTTGTAAATCTATCCTAGCTAACTAAGCTCGTGTAGAGAGAAGGATCTCTCTCTCTCTCTCTCTCACTCTCTCTCTCTCACTCTCTCTTTTTCTCTTCTATTTCTAATACGATACCTTTCTCCATCACTTTCTTTTTCATTCGATCGT
>NC_140817.1:4962500-4967500 GCF_050613455.1 Vespa mandarinia | reverse complement strand
TCCTTTCCCTTCCCTCCCTCCCTCCCACTCACCCTGATTCCCCTTTTTTTTTCTATTAGTATCTCGACAGAGTAGTGTAACGTTTAATGCACAAATTACGTCGGGAAATATTTTCTATTGATAGTATTTATATACGTACGAAGAGCTTTTGTTAAGTGCATTAGAGATAATAGCGTGTAGATCAATGTTATGTATATATGTGTGTCTATGTACTTAAATCTATATATGTGGTATGTAAGAATATCTTGGAAATACGAGACAACGAGTTTCTAATTAGCAGTTTATTGGGCGCAGTTCTCGATAGTCTCCATATACGCCTTCCATTCGAACCTTTCACCACAACCACTTCGATCCAAGTGTATCCTGTCTTTCTGTCTTTCTCTTTTCATTTGTCTCCTTTCGTACCATCTTTCTTTCCTTACTGAATCTTTCTCTCTCTCTCTCTCTCTCTCTCTCTCGCTCTATCTATCTGTCTTTCTCTTTCTCTTTCTTTTTCATTCTTTTTCTTTCCGTTCTCCATTTTCCCCTACCCTTTAACTCAGGCAACGGTCGTTCGAGACTTCGTTCTGTCCACTTTGGTCGGCTTTCGCCAACTCCAGGGTTTTTGCGGCGGCGAGGGACCGGAGGATGGCGTTCACAATTAAACTCAATCCTATACAAGTTGTTTTTCTTTTGATTCGCTTCGCTCACCCTCACATGACAATTCCAATTTAGCCCGGGCAACTTGTTCTCCTCGACCTACCGCCACCCATCGTCCACCCTCTTTTCCAGCTCAACCCTCTCCCTCTCTCTTTCTATCTATCTCTCTCACTCATTGACTCGCTCGCTCACTCAGTCATTCTTTCTATCCTTCTCTTGCACGTTCGCTCGCTCTTTACTGTTTACGGAACAACAACAACGAAAGAGGAACGAGAGGGTGTACGTTGGAGAGACTTTTCGATGTTTCAATCAGACATGACCGTCGTCCGAGCACCAAAGCCTCTCTCTCTCTCTCTCTCTCTCTCTCTTTTTCTCTTCCTCTTTCTCTCTGATACTCTCGCAGTTTAGAGAGAGAGAGAGTGAGAGAGAGAGAGAGAGAGAGTGGGAGCTAGGGAGGGGGTGGTTTTAGATAGATACCAAGCTAGCGAGGTGGTAGTAACAACGAGGATGATGACGATGGTGTAGTGCTGGTTGATGGTGGTGGTGGTGGTGGTGTAGGTGGTAGGATGGGCCGGCCCAGGCCCAGCTCTCTCCGTTTCAGCCAATTCGTCGGCTCTCTCGAATTCAATGCATGTTTTAATGAAACACCGCTGGCCCGCTGCCCATTGTCAGAAGCATTGTTGCCTAGATGACTGGTCGATCGAAGGCCTCCGCGCTTTTGTGAATCCACCACCCTGTTTCGACTATACCTACTCGTTTTCTCTCTCTTTCTCTCTTTCTCTCTCTCTCTCTCTCTCTCTCTCTCTCTCTCTCTCTCTATCTCTATCTCTATCTTTCTTTTTCTCTTTCTTTTTCTCTTTCTTTCTCTCTTTCTCTTCTATCTCTCTCTTTCTTTTACTCATCCACATCCTCCTCTAGTCCTCGACTGGCCTCAGAATTCAGCGCATAGCGGTTATCCACGCTCGCGGTACCCATATCGGCGTTTTGGAGAACGTCCAAAACAACGTTCAAGACTCCGAAACGTCCGAATCCTCTTCTTTTCACCACGGCAGAAACCAGTAGCCTGTACGTACCTTTCAGGTACTTGGATAAGGGGTACGAGAGGGTATACTGAATTCGGACCGTAATTCGGCAATTACGAATGGAGCCACCGGTTTAAATCTACTCTTTAACCAACAGCCCACCCCCAACCCGCCACCGTTAATGATGCATCCTCCTCGATAGTCGGTCTTTTGGATCTTTGTTCGGCGCTCTGGCTCTTGTTTTAATCGAGGAGTGCGCGTTGATTCAGAAATCGCGTTGTTAGCTACTCGGTTAAGTACTTCGGAATGCTTCCGAAACGAAGGGGGACACGCTGCTTTTCAAAATGTCAAAGGCTACCCGGTTAGACTTCTAATACGTTCTCGTTCGCAGAGTTAACGATGAAAAAGAGGCATCGTATAATAAAAAAAAAATTAAAAAAATAAAAAAAATAAAAAAAGGAAAGAAAATAGAAAGAAAGAGAATCAAAAAACAAAAAAAAGAGCAGGATCGAGCGAGTGTTACAAAGGTACGTGTACATACGACTTCTCGGTGAATCCTACAAATCTTTCTCTCTCTCTCTCTCTCTCTCTCTCTCTCTCTCTCTCTCTCTCTCTCTCTCTCTCTTTCATTCTCTAATTTCATGTCTCGCCCCAAAAGAGACAGAGAGATAGAGTTCTTTTCGATCGAGGATCCAATAGTAATTTGGCAAAAGAGCAAGTAACTACATATAACGTGGGAAAAATTGAAAATGTTACTTACTTTGAAATTAATCGATTTGTCGCACGCTTAGATTTTCTGCTTTTTCTTCTATCCATTTCTTTTTTCTTATTTATTTAATTCTTTTCTTTTCTTTTTTATCTTTCTCTCTCTCTCTCTCTCTCTCTCTCTCTCTTCCTCTAATACAAATAGGAATATGTTTAATAAAGCGATACATTTAATTAGCGAGCTCTTTGTCGATATGCGTTCGGCCTCACGATGTTCCTCTACGTTACGCTATTTTCTCTCTCTCTCTCTCTCTCTCTCTCTCTCTCACTCTCTTTTTCTCTCAATGATCGAATAGCTCAACATCTCCATCAGAAATATCACCAACACCACTATTACCAGCAGCAGCAGCATCACCACCACCACCACCACCACCACCATCACCACCACCACCATCATCCCTGGTCTCTCGCAAACCATGTACGGATTGCCAGCGATAAGATACAACGCTTTTCATTCGTACATAGCTAGTCGCATTGATGGACGGACAGACTGGCGGACGTCGCGACTTTTTTCCGTTTATGAACGTTTTCTACGGTACTCGCAGTATCCAGTGGCGGACGGATACCGGGATACGAGGGGTTGGGAGTATGTCATTGTGTTGTATTATCGGCTCTCTCCACCTCCTTTTCCTCTTCTACCGACAGCACCACCATCACCTCCTCTTCCTCTTCCTCTTTCTCCTCTTCCTCGAACATAGCCTGCTCGCGAGAGAATCCGGTAAGTGGGGGTGGTTAGGGAGGCTAGGGGGTTGGTCGGTCGGTCGTTTCATCGCCAGTGACGTCGACGGTACTAGCGTTCTTTTCTACCGGGGAATTTGTATTCATTGTCTGTTGCACACCCGTGCACGTGGTCATGATAAAAATTCTTCCCTCGATTCGAAATAGGGTTGGAGAGATACAGAAAGAATTTCCCTGACGTTCACGATATATTCTCCACCTAGATCGTGCGGAATAGTCATGACGAACGATGCGGAACAGACGGCGCAATACGTTTTTATTAAAGGGGGAGGAGGGGGGGGAGCCAATTTTAATCAGAGGTTTTCTCTGTTTTCATCAAAATTAATCCTCGTGTATTTTTTATTAATATTTTTTCCTTTTCTTCTTTTTTTTTGTTTTTGTTTTTTTTGTTTTTTTTTTCTTTTTTATTTTTGTATAATATTCTTTTTAATGAAATAAAGAAAAGTAAAGGAGAAACTTTCGTCAGAGGTTTATGGATTTATATTAGGCTTTTATATTTATCTTCGAATATAAAAAAAATATTTCTACAGTAATTAATTTGTTCAGTATTATATATAAAAAGCTCGAATAATCGTATAATATTTATTACTGCTTAAATCCTGATTCGTCTCATTGATCATTATGAACGAATCCGTTCATATGTAATAAAATGATATGCTATCATAAAAAGTATCCATTTTATCCAATACGAAGCTCGTATTTCGTAATCTCTTGTAAAGAATGAAAGAAACAAAGGAAAAAAAAACAGAAATAAAAACAAAACAAAACAAAGGAAAAATAATAATACATATTGACCAAGACATCTTTTTTCCCGTTTTTTTTTTTTTTTTTTTTTTTACTTTTGTCGTAGTAAACGTCATAAAAAATTATGAAGGAAAGAAGGGAAAAATTATCCTCTAATGTCATACTGTTGGCTCTCTGTAGTTACGTGCAAAAGGTAAATCAAAGAAAAAGGAAAAAAAAAGAAAAAAAAACAAAAAAAAAAAAAAAACAAAAAAGAGAAAAAAATAATCAAGAAAAAAAGTAGAAGAGTAAAAAAGAAAAAAGACAACGAAGATGAATTCGGTCTCCGAGCCTCCAGCGAAGTGTCCTAGTACAATGACGAGCGCAGGAGAAACGAGTCTCGGGTCCCGCGAAGGGATAAAGGAACATTATCCTCAACAATAAAGGACGGTCCAGAAAAGGAGAGTATGCAAGTTTGTGCGAAGGCATGTTTTTCGTCCATTGTCGCTCGGTATAATGCTTCATAGTCTCGGTGGCGGAATCTCTGCCAGGTGCGCTTCGGTCATCCCTCTTTTTCTTCTTCCAGTTCTTCTTCTACCTTCTCTCTTCTTTTCGGAGAACGCGTGGAGACGGGGTAGTTTCATCGTCGAACGTTTTCGTTCTCGTTCCTCGTATTCGCTCCAGGCGACGGAGATATTCTATGTCGGCACCCGCAACTTATTGTCACGAAGCGTCAAACAAACGACAGAGAAAAGATCTCTTTCTTTTCCCTTTTCATATCTTTCTTTCAACTAGAAATATCCTTCCAAAAAATTCAACCCTCGAACTGAGAAACAGAAATGAAACGAATAATATCAAATCCTTTAATATCCTTTTTCATCGATAAACGTTGATCAAACGAACGAAATAAAAATTATTACACATTAATACGAAACTAATTCATATACGTAGAATAGAGATAGATAGAGAGAGATAGATAGATAGAGAGAGAGAGAGAGAGAGAGAGAGAGGGAAGAAAACAAAAAATAAAGAAAAAAAAAAAAGAAAAGAAAGAAAGAAGAGTGTATCTAACGCAACGACCTAAGTTTTCATGGGAATTCTACCGTGTCGTAG
>NC_140817.1:4925000-4957500 GCF_050613455.1 Vespa mandarinia | reverse complement strand
TTTTTATTTTTTCTTCTTTTTTTTTCTTTTATTCTACCATAAAATCATTAAACAACTGTCATCGAGCTATGACTTCCAATAAATTCTTACTACGAAATATATTTTCTATTTCAAGCAATCGAAATAATTCGATTCAATATAAGATAAATCTTGTTGTTTTACTTTTAATTAAGAAAGAAAATCAAAAATATTATTTGATCGTATCTTTTAATATACATTTATAGCAATTTTATTGTAATTTATAAATGTCATTTTAAAATATCAATAATAATTTTATTGAAATTATTTATTAAAATTATACAAATTATTATGCTGATATTGTAAACTTCGAAATGTTTAAAACGAAACGACGAATATCTACAGGAAACACATAAGTTTACTTACTTGAAACAGGATACACTCTTAGATTGAAACAAACAAGCTTCTTTCCAGAGATCCACCTGGTAGTTGAATATTTCTTTTTGTCAAGAGAGAAAAAGAGACAGAGACAGACAGAGAGAGAGAGAGAGAGAGAGAGAGAGAGAGAGAGAGAGAGAGAGACATTTTTCAGACGTATCGGGCCACGTTTCCCGGTGAGATTCATGGTGCGGACATCCGGGTATTTGTGCAACGGCGATGTGCAACATGTAGGCACTTAGAACGTTCCTTTGTCCCGCATTGTGAGCCCCAAACATACATTTCTTCTAATGTCCATTGTCATGGACCATGCCGCTCCAGTTATGGACGGTTTTCCACGCAACGGCCATTCTTCGACGAAACGTTCCCCATAAGCTTATAGAAGCTTATATGTTTTCTAACACACTAAATATTACGATTTTTATCGAACACTAAATAAACTAAACGATTGACATTGGTACTCGTAACGTAATGTAGCGTTAAAGAATTATTAAAATTAATTTTAAATATTTTCACTTTCATCAATGACGATAATGACGCGTTCAAAAGATTCTTAAACGTAATATATCATAATTTTTCGAAGTATGAAACAATAATATGATCCGAATAATTGACGTCGGAACTTGTGATATTGTATAGAAAGAAAAAAAAAAAAAAAAAATAAAAAACAAAAAACAAAAAAAAGCAAAATTATTTAAAAATTACAAAGAGTTCACTCTTTGCTTCTTGATTGACTTCAAAATAAAGGACGAAAATGAAAAAAAAAAAATACTAAAAAAAAAAAAAAGAAAAAGAAAAAATAATAAAATGATAAAAGAAAAGAAGAGAGAGAGAAAGAGAGAAAACGAAAGAAGAAAAATGTGCACGGAGTGCAACGTTTTGGAGTGCAGGTTTCGTTTACATCGGGTCAGGTCCTACTCAGGGCGTATTGCTTTCCGTGGGATTGAAGTGCTCGTAAAACAAACCATCCTCTCACGTCTCCCCTCCCATCCCACTTTGAAATTAGAGCAGTCTTGTGGCTCCTGCTAACGCACGCATGTTGTACCTATACATATACGTACGCGCGCGCACGTACACACACATACATACAGAGACACATACACATACATATATATATATATATATATATCGTACGAGCACCGACTCGTCCAACGTGTACGTCCTCTTCACCTCCTTCCTTCCTCGCCCGATACAATGTTCTTCCGTCCCTCTCCCTCTCGTCGTGAAACTAACACTGCGCATTACCATGACAATGGCTAGATTAAAAAGGAAGGGGAGTGTACACGCACCCCTAGTTTCCTTTTCTTTACCGCGAGCAGAGGGGAGGGGCGGGAAAGGGGGCAGGAGGAGGAAGAGATAGGGTTAGAGGGTAGGAGGTATAACGGGGTAGGGGAGAGGGAGAGCGAACGACGTGTCTGACACGTATGGCCGAACCTTGGAAACAGAACGTTTTACGAACGCCCAAACTTTCCAACGGGGAACGAGGGTTGCCGCCTCGAATCCTTTTCCCTTTCAGGTGAATCGATTGCGCGAGTAATCCACCCTTGTCACCCTATAGTAATATAAGAACTAGAAGAAGCTCGAGGAAGAAGTGTTCGATGGAACGGGATTTATTTTGAATCGGTTCCCTTCGAATCTTCATCGATTGATATTTTATGATCTCTGACGTTGATTATTTTCAACTATGGATCCCGTAGATTTGTTAAGTCAACGTTATTTTTCATCGATCGATCTTCTTCCTTTTTTTTTTCTTTGATCTATCGTTTTCTTTTTTTTTCTTTTTTTTTTTTTTTGTTTTCTTTTTTTCCTTCTTTTCTCCCTCAGAACTAAATCCTCACGAACTAAATGTATAATTTATTAGATAGATTATTATAGAAAAAGGTGTCCAAATACTAACATCAAATTGTACAATAGTCGTTGACTCCTATAGTCAAGAGTTAACGATTTTCAATAATGATCGAACGTCGGCATCACTCTTTGCCAATCAGAGAGTGACGCTGACATTCGGACAAACGAACAATTGCAAAGCGCTAAATGCTCTACGGTACGCGTTCAATCCTCTGAATGTAGCCGTCGTCTATTCGGGGTTCCACCCTGCTATTACAGTCAATGGCGGGAACATACGAAACACTATTCATGCAGCACGCTTGTTCCTTACACACATCATTCTAAGTATAGTGTAACTCGGCTGGATGAATCTACCGAGCTCTCTTAATGGTGGGGGATGCGAGTGACGCCTGTTTGCAAACGTTCGACCAAATTCTCGGGGAATCGAACAATGGCTTCCATCCTCCTACGATGTTAACGAATTGGAAGAGAAATAAATTGCTTACGATTTAATGTTTATCGTTTTGTTTGTATGGAAGAAAGCAAAAAAGAAAAAAAAAAGAAAGTAAAAGAAAAAAAGAGAAAAAGAGAAAGTGAAAAGAAAAGAAAAGAAAATTAATAATAAATACTTGTGATAGGAATTAAAAAAAGGAAAAAAAAAAAAGAATCACAAGGTCATAAGATTTAAATTAAGAAAGCTTGAAATCAAACAAAGTCAAGTGTGGTTGGTCGCGGAGATAGCATAGAGAATCCGATAGGAATCCTTGATGGGATTCTTTCGATCCTCGGCAAGTATTTCTGCGGAGGCAAGGGATCGGTGTCGCGTGAAATTCAATTATGTCATTCATTGCTCTTGGCGGCTTTTCTGGGGATCTCTTTCTCTCTCTCTCTCTCTCTCTCTCTCGCCTCCCTCCCCGTGCTCCTTCTTCGTAACCCTAAAACCCTCGATGATCCCCATGCAACGTGGTACTGGATGATCCGCAGATGCGTCACATAGAAGTGTATGTCGCCGATCGTGGTGTCCCACCCTATAAGATATATATCGCCTTTCACAACGTCACCGCAATCACTGTCCCGTCGAATTAGCTAGATTTCTAGCTGGCTCGTCCTCCTTTCTCTTTCTGCTCCTTTTACTCCATTCTCTTTCCCTTTATCCTCTTCTCTCTCTCTCTCTCTCTCTTTTTCTTTTCTTTCTTTTTTTTTTTCTTTCCCTATGCGAATTTGCTCCTCGTATTTGCCAGTCGATTTTTCATCCCAACGACGGAACGTTGAGTCCCGTCTTCTTCTTTTTCTTCTACTTCTTTTTTTTTTTCTTCTTCTTCAACTAGCTTCAATCGAAACCCTTAAGCGTAAGTTCGACAGAGACATTCACCCTTTGCAGCTTCCGTATTCTTCCACCTTCGCAAAGAGAGCACGAGAATCGGAAGAACCAACGTCGAAGATCCTTACACGCGTCGTTGACTCGTCCTGTGCTCTTCTATTTCTTAAAGGATCCCACAGCCGAGACCGACGACCTTTTTCTTCCACTCTCATGAGAGTCCTTCTGCTCGCGGCAAACAGGATGCTTAATTGGCCGATTTCATGCTTTATTTCATTTATTTCCTTTCAGTATAATCCGAGTTTGTTTATTTTATCACAGAAACAAATGTTGAAGGTACAAAGATAATATTATTATTTATCTTATTGATAATTAATCACTTACTGATATTAACGTTATAACGAAATGTTTATATTTCGATTAAATCGACAATTTTATTGAATCGACGCTCAAAGTTTCTTCCATTTTATGTACAATACGAAATAGTGTACTAAGCTGTTAATTATAACTCTACATATACAATAGTAGATTGCAATAATAGATATTCATGAATGGGATGACCGTCATAACTTGAATGAGGATAGTTCCGCCTGGGAAGTAGGTAGGTCTAACCTTGAGTCCGTTAGTCGACCATGCAATAAATTCACACAAGGCTGCTTTTCTCGAACTGTCGACACTTCGATTTTACGTTTTTTTCTTTTATTTTCTTTTTTTTTCTTTTTTCTTTTCTTTGAAGTAAAATCCTAACAAGAACGAATTAAATGAATACCTTTTTATGGCAAATAAAAACGACGATACTTATCCATTATTTTTCCATTATGGTACTTATTTCATATTATTTTCAACTCATTGATCGACACTTAGCCTACATAAAAAAATTAAGATATATATGTGTATATATATATATATATATATATATATACATTTATACATAAAGGACCGCGTGAAGTTTTTCCACGGTGAATAATAGAAATTCATAGGTGATTTTTGACGCACCGTAATCCACGATGGGGTACGTCACCTTAACATCACCGTACATTTTTTTTCTTCTTATTTTTTTTTTTTTTTTTTTGAAACGCACAGAATCCCGTCGACTCAGGGCGTGACACGATAGACGTCAGAGTTTGAAAATTATGGGTAAGAAGGGGGAGGGGGGCTCCATTATCGATGCTCTCCTTTCACCTCTTTCTTTCTCCCTTCACGCCCTCTTTCGTTTCCCTCCTTCGTTGGTTCTCGGTTCCGCATCGCAACGGGGATAATTATTCCCTTCTAGCAACAAGTAAGGAAACACATGTCTCGAGGTAGAGGCATACCAAGAACGTTGGAGCACCGGCCGCTAGACCACGTGGACCAAAAGCGATATAATAAATCCGAACCCTCGTTGTAACGCAATTTCGACGGCATTGTCCTCGTCATAGCCCAAGCTCGGCCGGTTATGAAACTCAATTCTCATTGTGGATTCCGTTCGGGAGGTATAAGCTCGACCCCTCGTTTTTAGCCTTTCGAACCCATTGCAACGTGGAGAAAGAATGAAAGAGGAGAAAAAAAACAAGAGAAGAGAAAGAGAGAGAGAGAGAGAGAGAAAGAGAGAAGAAGAAGAAGAAGACACCAGAGGAGGAACCAGTTTCTTCATCGTTTCTCTGAGAGGAGTGTCCTAAGTCCAAGAGTCCTTCTTTTCTCAGGACTTCGAAAAGTTTGAGTTCAGAATGAAACGAGCTAGTGCGACGAGCTTGGACCCTATCTTCTAAAGAGAAAAAGAGGTAGATAGAAAGAGATAGATAGATAGATAGAGAGAGAAAGAGAAAGAGAAAGAGAAAGAGAGAGAGAGAGAGATTTTAGCCATGAATATTCCAAACTACCACGAATGGTCGGAAGAAGGCGCCAGGAGGAGAGAAGGAAGGCTATGAATGTCATCCGCAAACGTTAATCGACGAAATACAAAAGCCATTAGACTCTACCGTCGAGTGGTGCACGTCGAGGGCACCGGAGAGCAGCACGCCCATGTCATTTTCGCCATTGTACCGGTGCTACAATTAGAGCCGACTTCGACACCGCACCGGTGTATCGTTGATTGCTACCTATTGTCATCATCGTCGACTACGATGAAGAAGCAGGGATGAGGATCTTTCTTGTGTTTCACTTTGGAAACGAATTTTACATTGGGATCATTTTTTTTTTTGTTTATAGAAAATATTTTCAAATTGAAATCTTCCTGTTGATCGTTCAATTCTTCGATAATTCTATTAATAATAATCTATCGTTAATCCTCGACGTCGTCGTCGTTTTTATCTCGTCAAAAGAAAATTAAAGAATGCATTTCTATTTGGATAGTTTTCGGCTTCAACGCTTTCATAGTTATCATATCTTCCTTATGATTTTTCTTGATTTCACTGCGTGACATTAGGGAGCAGATCGGAGACATAGAAATTTTCGACGGTGCAACACAACCGTTTCACATTGTCCGCCGACACCTTGGAGACGCGGTTTAACAAAACGCTCTCACACGCCATGAAACTTTTATTCCTTGAAATGGATGATGGCCGTGATGCCTTTCACAACGGGTGGCTGCCGTTGCCGCTGCTGTTGTTGCCGTTGCCGTTGCCGCTCCTGTTGCTGCTGCTGCTGCTGCAACTGTTGTTGCTGCTACTACCTCTACTGGTGCTGATGCTGATGCTGTTGCTGATGCTGGTGCTGGTGCTGGTGCTGCTGAAAAGATCCTATCTAACGCGAGGTGGGCGTATGATGCTCTGACAGAACAAGCTCTTTCTTCAAGGAGAAAGAAAGAAAGAAAGAGAGAGAGAGAAGAAAGAGAGAGAGAGGAGAAAGAGAGAGAGAGAGAAAGAGAGAAGGAGAAAAAAAGGAGCACGTAGACCTTTCTTTCTCGAATACAAATATGCGTGTGCCACCTGTATGAATTAAGCCTCCCGAAAAACTCCCTTTCGGGTCCTACCTTCTATCGAATGAAAAGGAAACTACGAACACGAATGCGGGATCAACGGGATTGTCATCCGGCTATAAGTTTCGTGTTATACTACTCCCACTATGCACCATGCTGGAGATATCCACCGACGTTGATATATCTTCATTATTCCATTTGAATAGCGTATTCCTGGTGGGCGCTCAATTTGATCTCCATATTATTTATTTATTTATTTATTTATTTATGAGAATTCGACGATTGTCGTAAAAAAAAGAAAAAGAAAATAAATAAATAAATAAAATAAAAGTATCTATATCTATGTAGAAATCGAAAATCGACGAACACCTTTAAAAATATTTATTTGATTTTAATTTTTAAGAAAGTATTGTATAATCGAAGTCTATTTAATTCATAGAAATACATAATATCAATCGTAATTATTACAATAATTATAATAATTAATAAATCTCAAATATATTTCGATCTGACGTACATATGTTAGTACTAATGATATTTGTTTATTTATTGTTTTATCATTTTCCTTTAAAATTAAATCTTTTAAAAAGATTTAATATCACGTTGTGTACACGGAAATAATCAAAAGAGAACTTTTAGTTATAGGTTAAATATCTTATGGTCTCGCCACAAAATGCTGACTTTTATCGCTTATGTCTTGTTCTGTTTCGTCCCGACGAAGTCGCGGTTTCACGAAGGTAACCATTTCGAGTGCAAAAGAAACGACTGACGTGCCATTGGACAAGACGCGTCACTCTCTTCGTCATCGTTGGAACGAAGCAAGGCACACCCTTCGGTAGGTTGGTTGGTAGGTAGGTAGGTAGGTAGGTAGGTAGGTAGGTAGGTAGGTAGGTATATCTTCCTTTTAGCATTTTAAAAGCATTCCTCTGCGAGTCGATTTTTTTCGCGTTGCTTCGATCGACGCAAGAAAACTCATCGTCCTCTAAGCGACCGTTCTCTTATCGTTCGATCGTTCGATATCTTTAAATACGTAACAGAAAGAGAGAGAGAGAGAGAGAGAGAGAGAGAGAGAGAGAGAGAGAAAGAAAGAGAGAGAGAGTTTTCAACGACGAAAGAGAAATAATAACAATAAACATTAGGTGGGGGAAATGAAAGATTGAAAGGACGAACGATTGACTCGGTGCCCACGCTCAACGATCAATCCTCCAAATGTTCTTTCGTCCTTTTCGAAGATCGAAGTCGTCTTATGAGATCGAGTCGCGTGCCGATCATTTTCCTTTTGCAACGAATAAATTTAAAATTATTCCTATTTTCGATTATCTCTTTTTATCTCCCTCTCTCCCTCTCTCTCTTTTTTTCTCTGTCTATCTATCTATCTATTTATCTATCTCCCTCTTTATCTCTCTTTCTCTACATCTTTCTCTTCATCTCTCGTTACCATCAAGTTATACAAGCGAGACAGAAGAAAAGAAAACAGAATGCCGTGATACGATGTACCCACGCGTTCTCTTCTCTACGCTATATATACATACATACATACATACATACATTCATATATACATACATATAATGAACATATCAGATGGCCGCCAGCCATGTCTGGGATTACATATTTGTATCCTATGTTAATGCGGAGTCGCGCTGCCGTGCATCAGCGCGATATTATTGTGATTTAGAGATTGAATGGTTAAGGTACGAGGGCAGAGAGTATTCTACGAGGGAGCATTCGGTAGAAGAGAACCGAAGAGAGAAGAGGGTGAAGAACGAGAGAAAGGAAGAAGAGAAAGAGAGAGAAAGAGAGAGAGAGAGAGAGAATTCAGGGGTGGGGCTAGAGCGGATCGATGCCGTGTCGTAGCTCGCTAAAGAATATCGCAGAAAACGCACTGACGTCTCGAAGCGAAGCGATAAAATCTACGATTGCTTCTCACCTTCTTGATGGACCCTTCTTCGTCTTCGTCTTCGTCTTCGTCTTCGTCTTCATCTTCGTCTTCGTCTTTTTCTTCTTTCTTTTTCCTTCTCTTCCTAATAGGTAATACACTACCGAAGAGAACAAAGTTGTAGAGAAAGAGAAACAGACAGAGAAAGAGAGAGAGAGAGAGAGAGAGAGAGAGAGAGAGAGAGAGAGAGAGAGAGAGAGAGAGAGAGAGAGAGAGAGAGAGAGATAGAGAGAGTACGTACATTTCGATGAAGAACTTCTTTTTCAATCTTCGAAAGAGAAGCGTAATCGTTCAACTCGACGTAATACTTTTGAACGAATCGATGAATATCTTCTTTCCTTTGTCCTACGATCCTTTCTTGAAATTGTTGTTTGTCGTTAAGAAAAAAAAAAAAAAAAAAAAAGAAGTAGAAGAAGAAGAAAGGAGGAAAGAGAAAGTAAAAAAAAAAAGAAAAATAAATAAAAGAAAAACAACCAAAAAAAAAGAAAAAGAAAAAGATAAAGTTCATCGTTAATATCGAACAAGATAGTGCTACGAAAAGCTACTGTTATTTGTTATTTCGTTCTTTCGCTTTTTTTCTTTATATAATTTAAAAAAAAAGAAAAAAAGAAAAAAACAAAACACAAAGAAAAAAGGAAAAAAGAACGAAAGTTTTATTTCTCTTCCCCCTGCCACGGCGCACCCCCCTCCTCACCCCATTCTACGTTGGTGGAGAACTTTCTTTGGCGACTGTACATAAGTATATGCGAGGAAGAGTTAAAAGAAGTCGAACCGATGGTAACCGGGTGAGAAGCTTCGTATATGCTCCAAACGAAACAATAGATGCTGATGGTGTTTGATGGATGTAACCTCGTGACCCGGCTAATAAGCCGCACGGAAATAAAGAAAGACGACCGGTTCGAGCGTCACTATCGAAATCTACAGTTTACATCATCGATACCGTCAAAGACTGAATTTAGATAGGATAATTTGCTGTTCACGAGCCCCGTTCCTTCTATACAACCTAACACAAGACACGGGTAAATGTTTGCGTAGCTTGTCTTATTTAAATTCATATAAATATGTATATGTACATACATACATATACATATATATATATATATATATATATAAACGTATGTATATATGTATATTATATTATACGGGTAAGTATAATGTATCGTTAAATTTCTAATCGATTTAGAAAATGTATTAGGCGTACGGAGGTTTAAGACGATTTCGACGATGAGTATAATACGAGAAAGGTGTATCACGGTGGCCCCGATTTCTAATGGACGAAGAGAAAGAATTCGATTACGCGTCGAGTCGCATCCTCGTCGAGTGCAACGACGTGCCATTTGGTATATAAAGGCTCACCTGCCAGGGTTCATAATAGTGGAACAATCCCGTGGGCGTCGGACCGAGTAACGCACACTTGTGTTGCCGTTGCTGTTGCTGTTGCTGTTGCTGTTACTGCTTCTTTTGTTATTTCCTTCTTCCACGAGCAACTCGTCTCGACACTCGTCTTCTTCCATCTTCCTTCTGCTTGACGAGTTCGTTTCTCTTCTTCTCCTTCTTCTTCTGCTTTCTCTCTCTTTCTCTCTCTCTCTCTCTCTTTCTCTTTCTCTTTCTTTCTCTCTTTCTCTTTCTCTTTCTCTCTTGGAGGCCACCCGCAGCGAATCGATCACCGCCGCCGGTCTCGTTCGTCCAACGATTTCGTTGCATTTCCAAGCGAGACTCCTCATCGAGTTCTCCACACCAAGTGGAGATTATATATTACCCAATCCCTCTCTAAAACTTACTTTCGAATGTATTAAGATTAAAAAATTTTACGTTTACATAGATATATAAGTCGAATTCGAATTCGAATTCGAATTCGAAAAAATTTATAACGATTCATTCATTTCCTTCGTTCAATTGCCAAAGATGACATACTATTATTTCTCGTACTATCGTCTAGCAATTTTTCGAATATTGACAGGAAGTGACTACGCAGATCACTTCGAAAACAAAATCTGGCCCGCTGTTATATCCTCCTCCTGTTGTCCGTCCTAAAGAAAACAGACGCAACTCTCTCTATCTCTATCTTCTTCTCTATCTCTTTCTCTCTCTCATTTTATATATATATATATATATATCTATCTTTCTTTCTTTCTCTCTTCTTTCCAAGACCTCCTATTCTTTCGATCTTTTCTTTACCTTCTCTTTTTAATTTACGCATTGTGAACTACGTTTGCCCTCTACAAAGGCGTTCCCACGAGCGGCCAATGAGTTGGCACATATAACAAAAACATTACTTCGTACCAGTTCGTCGTCTTCCATCTCTCTCTCTCTCTCTCTCTCTCTTTCACCTTCTTCTTCATCTTCCTTCTCCTACTCCTTTTCCTCCTCCTTCTTCTCCTTCCTCTTCTCCTCTTAAAAAGTCGAGTTCTAAATATTCCGACGGTAGCCGCGTAACGTCTTTTGTAGCTCGGAAAGGAGGCTGGACCAAGGATGAACGAAAACTAAGAGCGAAGCACGTGGCTGTAAAGAGGTGGTGGGGAGGGGAGGAGGCATGAAAAAGTTAAAAAAAAAAAAAAAAAAGAAAAAAGCAAAAAGAAAAAAAGAGAAAAAAGAAAAAGGGTCTGCCCCTTTACCTAACAGAGATGGCCTCTTAATTTCTATCGTATACCTTCGTGGTGAATATTCTAATATTTATTTATATCGGATTAATTATAAAAGATGATTTCAACGTTTCTTTTCTTTTTCTCTCTCTCTCTCTCTCTTTCTCTCTCTTTTTTTTTTCTTATCGTTTTCATCATTCGTCGATCTTTATTCTTCGATAAATCGATCGTTATCGGAATATCTGAAAATCAATTATGATAAATATAAATCAATGATACGTATGATTTCGATCTTTTGATCATGACAATTTCTATTGTAAATTAGGTAAACGCCATTCGTTTTGTTTTCTGATAACGACGATGACCTCGACTCACCTCGTCCGGTCAATTTCAAATAACTGTGGAATTAGTGCCATAAGCACGAGCCAGCCACGGTTGGGAAAACTCGTATCCGTGCCCGTTTAGTAACAGCAAATAACTTCCCATTTAACAATGAAATTATTCGAGCGTGATGTGAAGCAAAAAAAAAAAGAAAAAAAAAAAAGGAAAATGAAAATAAAAATAAAAATAAAAATAAAAATAAAAATAAATAAAGAAATAAAGGAAAAAATCTACTTTGTTCTTAAACTAAAAAAAAAAAGAAAAAAAATATAAAGAAAAAAGAAAACAAAATAAAAATAAGAGGAAAGAGATAGAAAAAAGGAGAAGAAAAAAGTGAAAGAGAGAGATGCATCAAACAGAGATGCAAGTAAGTATATCTATTGTATAAGAGCAGGTTCCATTCATCGAATAGTCGTTCGACGTTCCACAACGAAGGATATTAAAATAGTGCATAATCTTTGGTATTCGAAGGGAAATAAAAGTTACTTTTCGAAACGATACGACGTTTTCGTTAAGAAAGGCTCTACGAAATGAAAGATCGTTGAAAAGAAAGAAAGAAAAAAAAAAAAAAGAGAAAAAAAGAAGAAGAAGAAAAAGAAGAAGAAGAAGCCTCGTGTATTCGTAGAAATTCGTGGAATCCGGCCCCCGGGAATCTTTATGGGGTCTCATGGACGTGTCGGTATGGGGCCCGTTGCATTGTTAAACGGTGCCAAGCAGTCTGGCCCTGTCTACCTACACCCTATAGGACGGATCCATTTACTGTCTACGATATTTCAAGATAAACGAAGATACGGTAATCGGTGACTAATTTAAATTCTAAATCATATGATTTATCTCGATATTTATATTATTAATAATACAAATGGTAACCAAGTATATATATAATAGGTATCGGTTATTTATTTGTCGTGACAAATCATTTATATATATATATATATATATATATATATATATATATATATATACTGATTCATTGTTATTAATTTTTTTTTAGATATAATCTCTAACTAATATCTACTAATTAATAACAGTATCACAAAAATTTGTTCCCAAGAGAAATGGATAAATAGATAAATAGATAGAGAGAGAGAGAGAGAAAGAGAGAGAAAGAGAGAAATAACGAGAGAAGCACGTGCGATATGCACTCAGACAAGTAGACTCCGATATTCCCCGTACTTTTCTCTTCAGTGCATTCGCTCGCACGTGTGAGTAGTAGTATCATGAATCACGTGTCGCCGTTCTTGACCGTAGTTGACTCGAGTCCATTCGTCGGAGCCGACAATAAGCTTTGTGCCAGTCGTCCGGTTAATAGTGGATACATAATGTAAGACCAACCGAGGAAGGAATAGTCGTCAGCGTTGCTCTCTTCGAGGAATGCTAATATGACGGCTCAAACGATTCCCTTTCTTTCTCTTTCTCACTCTTTCTCACTCTTTCTCTCTCATTCTCTCTCTCTCTCTATCTCTCTCTCTCTCTCTCTCTCACTTTTTATCTCTTTTTCTTTCTCTACGTTTCTCTAACTATCTTTTTATTTTCTAAGATGTCCTCCAATGTCGCGCTGGCTTTATAGGGTTGATCGTAAATTTTCAAGAGAAACTTTTTCAACAAAAAAAAAAAAAAAAAAGAAAAAAAAGAAAAAGAAATCCTGGTCCAGGGTAAAAATTTGAAGACTTCGTTCCAAGAAACGCAATGTTCTATAAACACCTTTTTATTTATGATCTGTATATATCTCTCTTTCTTTTCTCTCTCTCTCTCTCTCTGTCTGTCTGTCTGTTTGTCTGTCCGTCTGTCTGTCTCTCTCTCTCTTTCTCTCTCACTTACGTATTATATCGAACTTAACACGCATAACTTCCCAATAAAATACGATATCTACTTCTTCCAGGTCTACAACTCGATACGTACGTAAATCCAATTACGTTATCGACATCGTGGTGGTGGTAGGGACCTCTGGATCAACAATTTTCTACTCGTCCTACCGTTCGTTGGAATTTCTGCGGATACAATCGCAATTAAAAGAGGAGATTTAATTGGCTCCGTTAACACGTCGACGTGCACGCCGACGCCCGTCGTATATACGTATATTGTTTCCGTCTTTCTGACCACACAAAACCCGATACGAATAAGCACGAACGATTCGTATTCGTAAAATATATCGAATTCGTAGACTACCGTAGACGATTAATTAACTTGTAACTTCGTGACTCGTCGTTTGTTAGTATAGTACTTGTTTGTTACGCGCCAGATGATAGAATAGATGATAGAATAATTTTCTTTAAGCTCTTAGCTAATAAAGGATATTTGATGGAACGTAATAAAAAAAAAAAAGAAAAAAAAAAAAAAGAGAGAAAACAGACAAAAAGAAGGGAGAGAAAAAAGAAAAGGAAAAAAAAAAAAATAAATAAATAAATTAACGTAACAAGAAAATAATAAAATAAATAAAAAAGGTGAAGAAAAAGAAATAGTCGCGATGCTATGACGATCATTCATTTATTTTGAACGATCTATGTATGTTTGATAGTTAACTGACTCATGCCAGTATACGGAATCGATTATTGTGAAGGAAGTTCTGTTTGTATGTATACTCAACGAGATAGACGTTTCTATACTTAACCCATTCTCGAAGATCTTCATGATTATATCTTTCTCTTTTATATCATACATACACACACGTACGCACACACACGTACACATATATATATATATGTACACATATACACACACACACACACACACTTATCTGCTAACTCGAATGGTAGTACTACGAATAACATTATTAAGATAATCAAATTTAAAATGGTGAAGTATACATACATACATACATACATAGTAGATTTCACGTACGATTCTATCGGACTCAAGACGATTGCGATTTCTAAACGATTCTTGATTTCTATTTTCAATTCTGATTATAACGCACATTTGTCCGTTCCTCGCGTCCTTCAACGTCACCCCTTGATTCTACTCTCTTTTTTTCTTTTCTGTTTCTTTTAAATCGCCTATTGCCGAATGTGCCTTTCCTTTTCGCTCCTTTCTTCGTTTCGAGTACTCGAACGACAATAAAAATATAATACACATACACATACACACACACACACACACACACACGTACCTGTGTGTACGTACGCATACACACAGATACAGATACAAAGATAGACGTATAGACAGCGTTGACTTCAGAGAAACCAGGAGTGGTTCACGTATCGTTCAATTTTCTTTTTTACCAATGAACGAGTCATTAACGTATTCGACGCCCCAATATTTTCAAATGATATCACAATGGACTTGTTCATAAGCACCGACAATGGCTCTATGTAATACCGGTTTGCATTATCTCGGCCAAGGCGTTCGTCCACTTTGCATTTTGTATTTTAAAGAAATAAAACAGAAGAACGAGATGAAAGAGTAAAGGGTACGATCGAAAGGGGGGGGAGGAGGGAATAAATTTAACAATGAGGCACCAACGTCTCGATACTAATCGCGATACTAATTCTCAACGCGAGATATGAATGCCAAGTGCAATTGACGGCTTTTAATACAATCTTCATTCTCGAATCAACTTTTCTACGTAACTTTGATTTATCCCTTTTCAAAACTCACAATGGACGATCATAAAAAAAAAAAAGAAAAAAGAACTGACGACGAAGTGTGTCCTTAAGATTTTCTCTCTCTCTTTCTCTCTCTCTTTCTCTTTCTCTTTCTCTTTCTCTTTCTCTCTTTAAATCCCATATAACAAAAAATATAGAAAAAGAAGAAAAACATTCAAATTGACAAATTTATACCTCTAATGTCTCTAAACTTAATCATATGATTAAGTCGATTAAAACGTCTAATTAAACAATTCTGACGTTTCTCTCTCTCTCTCTCTCTCTCTCTCTTTTTCTTAGAAAAAAAAAAAAAAAAATATGATACAGTTTTTTTTTCCTTCCGTAACGAGTTAAACTCTTTATAATGTAACGTCATTTGTAATCGAATCGATATTCTGTAACGTCGATTTTTACGCGAACGAGGGCAATCAAGGCTCCCTTAGATCGGTCTCTTTATTCGTCGATCTTACGTGATATCCGTTAAGAGGAAAGAATGAGAGAAAAAGAGAGAAAGGACTGGTATCGCGAGTGCCGTCGCATTAGCCAGCTTTTTCCGTCGTCAATGGCGTCGGTATTGTGGTGCAGCGACAACGAGGAAGAGGAAGAGAAGGAGGAGTATGAGAAGGAAAAGGAGAAGGAGAAGGAGAAGGAGAAGAAGAAGGAGAAGGAGGTGGTGGAGTTCCCAGTGGGGACGAGAGAGAAATAAAAGGAGAGTCGATGCCAAACAGAATTTAATTACGCATTAAATGCAGTTCTCCTCCTCCTCCTCCTCCTCTTCCTCTTCCTTCACCTCCTCCTCCTCCTACCCCTCTTCCTATATATATATATATATATATATATATATATATATATATATATATATACGGCGGTCGTACCGGTGGAACTTCACAAGAGAGGCACAGGTACTCGACTTTCAATGACTGGCCCGAGGCCATTGTGAACGAATTCAAAGGATATAATTACGCTCACCTATGCCACGCTCGAATATCGCGAGCCGTTTTGTTCGCTCGTGCGAATTATCCTCGGCTCGATCGCTTCGATTCCCGATAAGACTGCCTTCTCTCCTCGTTCGTTCGTTCCGACCTTTTTTTCCCCCTTTCCATTCTTTTCACTCTCTCTCTCTCTCTCTCTCTCTCTCTCTCTCTCTTTTTCTCTCTGTTTTTTCCCTTTCATTGAGGGCGGCTCGACGTTCGGAAGAAGGAAGTTGATTAACACCGGTAGGGTTATATCATTGCGATCGCACACCGTAAAGAACTAATTTCCTAATACACCATTAAGACAGAAGCTAATTCCAATACTAATGAAGTAAATAAATACTACGATGCGTTTATTATTGAACGACATTTTTCCGATTCTATGCTAAGTTATTCTATGCTAAGATCCCTAAGTAATTCTTTTTATTCGATACCGAGATGAAGTTCGTTATATATATATATATATATACATATATATATATATATATATATATAATATGTGTATATATGTGTATGTATACATACACATAAACATTGAGAAGAAGTAACATCTGTCGACGCAACAAAAATCTCATTGCATACATACATGTGTATATATATATATATATGTATGTATTGTATGTATATACTGTGGCATGATACAATAGCCAGTGACACGAGTAGGTACGGAATAATGAAAAATGTAGATAGACAATTATTTATACGTGCAAACTAGTCCGATTGGTCAGTTATAAGTATTCTTCCCTTCTTTTATCTCTGACGTTGGTTTGGTATTCCTCGACATTAATTTTTCTTCGTTCCTTCTCCCCCATTATATTTCCCTCGTTGTAAACAAGACCGGATTTCCTAATGGATAGATAAAGATCGAAAGGTTTATATATAAAGCGCGAACGATAAAATCTCTAATCCAGTTATGATATTTCAAAACGAGTTTTATATAAATATAAGATTGTCATCTATTTGTATGTGTATCTCGTCCTAAAAAGTCATTCCTTTTTAACCGTTTAAATTCTTTCACCCTATATATCGACATTGCTTTACGTCGGGTTAACCGTGAAAAGATAAACATAGGCATATCATGAATAAATCTCTATTCTATGGTTCTCAAATGATTGTTTACAACTAAGAATCGTCCCAAATAGGATCTTTCGAAAACAAGAATATCACGCAATAGGAAAGGGATAATATATATATATATACACATTAGATGGCAAGGTGAAAAGAGATAAAAGATGCAAACCAAAAGTAGTAGAGTAAAATCGACAGAGAGAGAGAGAGAGAGAGAGAGAGAGAGAGAGAGAGAGAGAGGGAGAGAGAGAGAAGAAAAAGAAAGAAAAAGAAAGAGTTAAAAAAGGGATAAAAAAAAGAAAAAAAAGTGGACCCAAGACTACTGACCCTGGCGAGAAGCTGATAAACGACGTCCAAGTTATAAAGAGAACCTGATCCGGACAGCGGTCGCTTATTGTCCGGGCGCGAGCTGCACGTCGTATTTGGACAGTCAGTTGTTAACGGCAATGAAATCCGCCATTGTAGCACCATTCGCCGGGGACAATTGCCCATTATGGCGGTGACTACCTTCCGTGCTTCGTGTACCATAATTACATTACGCGCGTTACGCCACCGACACGCACGCGTTCAATACACGCATGCATCCATTTACACAGATGCATACCTTACACGAACAAGAGTCAACTCCGATGCGCGTTCGACCCATTGTTGGGAACAACGAGCAGATAGCGTTCATGGGTGTGTCGAGCACCGACGATTCGCGGTTTCGTCGTTCGACCGATCGATTACAAGTTTCAACAAACCAGACTGTTACTTTCGAAAAATTAAAAATCTTTCGATTTATTGCTCGACGATTATTCTTCACTTTTTTACGAATTATCATTGACAAATAACATTTTCTTTAGATTATTATTATTATTGTTATTATTATTATTATTATTATTATTATTATTATTATTATTATTATTATTATTATTATTATTATTATTATTATTATTATTCGAAAACACGATGATCTTTATAATGGAAATGAATTTCAAATGTTTCCATTTGGAACATCAAAACAATTAAGCGTATTTAGTTAGTTACCTACTATTTGTCCTTTTTCCATTTGTGACAACTTTTAAGGGTTAAATATTATCCATTAATCTGTCGGGACAAATCTTATAATCATTATCGAAAAACATTGGCCCACGTTGGAATAACTTTTTGCTTTTGAAATGTTGTACCATTGTAACTTTCCTTTTTTCTTTTTTTTCTTTCTTTTTCTTTCTTTTTTCTTTTTTCTTTTCTCTTTTGTGTACCGTTAATAGTAGTAATAGGATTAGAGATAGAAACAATTCATAAGCGTAGAAAGAGTGAATGTAATAAAGGGTGATTGTATTGGTGTTCTACGAGAAAAAACGTTTTACGCCAATGTAAATGCTGGTGCCAGCCTGTCTGGTCGAGACAGTCTCTCCCCTTTCCCCCAACCTAAAATGCTTTCCTACCAAAGCAAAGGAAACGTAACGAAGGTCATCTTAAAAATTCCTGACACCCCGTGGAGAACGACTCCACCCCCGGCACGTCCCTTCGTTCTCTTTTATTCTCTCGATATTTCCCACCGTTACACGTTTCTTCTGTCACGTTGAGCTATCAATGAATCGCTTGTCACCCGCTCACAAATTATTGTTTCGGATTACACGCACTATCGTAGTTTCTTTTTATTTATTTTTCCTTTCTCTCCATTTTTTTCTTTTCCTTTTTCCTTCTCTCTTTCTCTTTCTCTCTCTCTCTCTCTCTCTCTCTCTCTGTCTCTCTCTCTTTCCCTCTCGTAAGCGTTAAGTGTGATCGATTTGTGAATAAAGTTGCATTCACATCGTGACAATAATGATAATAATAATAATAATAATAAAAATAATAGTGATTCTATATCTTATGAATAATAGTTAGCTCTTAGTATATTGACACGATAAAAAGACAAATCTGGCAAGCATAACATTTGGTAAACAATTTCGGAGGAACTCATCGAACGTTCTCACAAAACACGGATACACGTTCTTTTTCTTTTTCTTCTTTTTTTTTTTTTTTTTTTTTCTTTTTGCGAACAATAGCTCTCCACAGCGTACTTCCTATAGCATTCTTAGATTTTCCTTTTGTTATAGAAGTAAAGGTATCGCCGCATGGACAATGGATAGAAAATTTTTGGCATTCGTGCATCAAACCGTATTTTCCATTGTCCATAGTCGAAAGATGTTGGAAAAACGTGCTCTTACGATGGTATAAAGATTATCTATGGACTAAATTATTTGCCCAACGATATTAACCACTTTGTTAACGTTGTTATTCGATCGATCATATACAATTCTTTTTAAGTCTTTAACAATTAATTAATATTTGTTGTTGGAAAATTGTCGATCGTTAGAAAAACGATAACATTATTTAAATTTTTCTTTTATGAACATTGTTGTTAATTCTGACCGTTCTTCCTTCATGCTTCTCTCTCTCTCTCTCTCTCTCTCTCTCTCTCTCTCTCTCTCTGTTTCTCTTTCTCTCTCTTTTTACTATCGTTATTTAAAGAGGAAGAGAAAACGTTTGAAAAAGGGTCGTCGATCGAATAAAGGGGGCGTCCTGAGAAAATAATTCTCAGCTTAGGAGACTCGAGTACCGTGGGTTACGTGCGAGACATTCGGGACCCCCAAACAAGTGCCTTTGCGTATGACGCATAAAGTCAAAGGGGTAGTAGCATACGTTCTTATTCACGATGGCCCTGACGATTTGTGGTCGGCCAGTTTTCGAAGGGTCCGTAAATTGTTGGTTAGGGCTAGGAGCCAATCGAGCGAATCGAGAGTTGGGTAAGTACTTAAGAGGTTCCTCTGGTCTTTGGATGTTAACCTTCCTAAGTGACATACCATTGTTTCTTGTGAATTAATACCCGAGAAGCTATTATCTATTCCTGACAGATCTTATTTATCTCCATTAAACGTAGGATAAACGAAGATGTTTACATCATTTTCCATTTAATCGATTAACATATATATATATATATATATATATATATATATATATATATATAGGATTTAGCAAACAAGAATTGAGAATAAGAGATTATTAAATTAAATTACATTATTATATTAATCATAATAAATTATTTAAATAAAAATTATTCGAAATAGATCTTTCGTCGATCTATCAATTCTATCTTATATCTTATATATATATATATCAGAGAAAAATTTTGTTAGAATATTTTATCATTTTATAAAAGGTAAATATCTAAAGAAAGATTAAAAGTATCTATCTCGTATTTATCGTCTATAAACAAAACGTAACCCAAGTGGGGTTAAGACACGTATAGAACACGTTCAGGCCTACCGCAACGCCTTCCCGAAGACTACTTTCGACAAATACTCCCCGTGTAGCGTTCAACCTCAGCCAGATCCTCTTTCTCTTTCATATGTTCTCGTTCATATGCGTTGCTCGCGTATGACGAACACCAGGATGACGACGGGAGGTCCCCCAAGGAAGGCGGCTGGTATATTTCGAAGGGCAAAAGAAGAATTTGCGCGACGTGCGAGTCTCTACTCTCTCTTTCTCTCTTTCTCTCTCTCTCTCTCTCTCTCTCTCTCTCTTTTTCTCTTTATCTATCTCTGGACCGGACCAACCGGACGAGAGTACGACGCGGCAGCGCGGAATCGTTCCGCCTCTTCCTTCTCGTTAGCCGGTTCTTCTTCGCTCGTTCTTCTTCCCTGCTTTTTGATTTATGCCAACTTTCTTACAACGATATTGTATACACATATACACAAACATAGACACATACACATACACACACACACACACACCATATAATTATATTTATATATACATATACATAGATAGCCATAAATACGTATAGAATATTCTTATATGTATTTTCACACGGTGTTTTTGTTGTTGTTGTTGTTTTTGTTGTTGTTCCCTTTTAAGATGAAATGTTCCTCTACGAATGTCGAAAACAACGTTACGAAACACATTTCTCTCTCTGTTCTCTTAACGATAATAAACTCGCTAATAAAGAAAAAAAACATATTCATAACTTCGCCGTATTCAGAATTCCTAGAAACGATAAGATTGTTCTTGGAATATCAAATAGAAAGTAAATACATATATACACATATACATATGTGTACGTATGTAAATATTGTACGTATAAATATTCTTTCAATGTTATATCCGATATGACAGCTTAGACTCTAAGTAAGACGTTTTAGATACAAACCAAATGACCTTTTTCTTTTTTTTTTTTTTTTTTTTAACAACCTTCAAAAGGTGTGTTTCATTCTTCTTAACTCAAAAATTCTTTTCGATCTTAAGATTGGAATAAAAGCGTGATAGACGAAACGTTTCCCAATGTTCGAAGCTTCGAACCAAACAATACGTGGATCTATGGGATAAATCGTATTCGAAGGGGGAACGATATCGATCGATCGCAATCTCTCTCTCTCTCTCTCTCTCTCTCTCTCTCTCTCTCTTTCTTTCTTTCTGCTTCTATCTTTTCTTTCGAACGAGCTACGTTTTTTTCTCGCGTCGGAGGCGTTGCTCCGATATCCAAAGGACGAAAATAAAAGATCGTCTTGAGACACACTGTGAAAAGAGACACGCTTTTGTATTCTACTTATACTTGGAGATATATAATAGTATATACCTGGCATTGTGGCGAAGAGTAGACGTGCCGCTCCTGACACCCACCCCCGCCACCTTCCCCACCTCTTCTTTCTCATCTTCTCTCTCTCTCTCTCTCCCCCTCCTTTTATCTCTCTTTCTCTCTCTCTCTCTCTCTGTCGCTTCTCTTTTGTTTTGTCAATGATTTCACTCCTTCGCGGGACACCTCCGCCGTTGCAAGATAAGCCGACGAGAGAGAGAATACATGGGGCTCCTCCTCGTCTCCTCCAAACGGACGACAGTATCGCGATCTCGTATCTCTCTTTTGGCTATGAAAAAGAAGAGACTTGTCTTTTTTTTCTCTTTCTTTTTTTTCTGTTTTTCTTCTTCTTCTTCTTCTTCTTCTTCTTCTTCTTATTAAGCCAATGTCACTTCCTATTACGAATTAATGTCATATCTTCTTTTGGTCAGGACCAAATTTCTATGGATAATTTTTAAAAAGCAACGAAAGAAAGAACGAACGAATGAATAGAAAAAGAAAAAAGAAAGAAAAAGAAAAAGAAAAAAAAGAAAAAAAAAGAAAAAGGGAACAAGAGAAAAGAATGAGTACAAATTTGTCGTAAAACTATAAAGAATTAGTATCGTACAATCATGTCGTACGTGTTTAACGATAATCATTTTATCCTCGAGGCAGTTTAAATATACATATATACATATATATATATATATATATATATATATATATATATGTCTTCTTCCTTCCTCTTTTCTCAAAGCCCCTCTCCACGTCTCTTAACTCCCGCCACGTAACTGTTCTAGCTCCGAAAAGAATTTTATGATGCTACGATGTATCCACTTCTTGGAGGTAATAATATAGGCATAACGTCCTTGCCTATGAATACGACTTTTTTTGTGACCGATACACGATACTTTGGTTGGGCAAACGAGAAGGATCGTCGAGAGCAGTGGACCGTGGATCCCAAGGAAGGAGTAAGCGAGACGTTCTGCCACCGAATGAGTCCCGCTCGTGCAAGCACCTTTTCAAACTGATTGGAACGGAAAGGGAGTGGAATAGGAGGGAGCCTCTGTTATATAGGGAGCTAGCCGCTTCTTCGTGGCAGACCTTACCAAGATACTCTGCAGGAGAGGGTTGGATACCTAGAAAACCCCTTTCTACGATCAAAGCGAGATAACATCTCGATACATTGTCCTGGCTCATCTCGAGCACCGGCTACTCTTCTATCTCTCTCTCTCTCTCTCTTTTTTTTCCTATATTCTTTCTACCATCCGCATTTTGATATTCTTTGACCATGAACATGAGGACTGGTCGACTCGAGCATCTATTAAGATTCTCTAGAAGGAGAGAAAGAAAAGAAAAGAAAAGAAAAGAAAAATATATATATATATATATATATATATATATATGTACATGTGTATGTATGTATATTGCGCGATATGAAAAGTCTTCGTCTACCGTGAGAACGATTTTAATATATTTCCCATTGTCATCTTATTTGGAAATAATGAAATTATCTACCTACCTACCTACCTACTTATGTACAGTAATATATATATATATATATATATATATATATATATATAATATATCGGATCGATTACCAATTTAATGGTAGATAAAATCGTAAAATACCAAGATCGATAATTACTCAAGAAGCCGTAATTCCTTCTTAGAATTGTATAATAATCTTGCCAGATGGTTTTACTTTGTACTTCAATCTATCTTCGTTCATCCGTAATTTTTGGCAAAATCTTGTAGGTTTCGCCTTTTCTCCCTTTTTCCATCCTCTTAGCCTACGAAAGAATGGGATACCCTTCCGTGGCGAAATGGAATAACAACTTTTCTATCACGTGCACCCTTCCGTATACTTATGTTTCCAAAACATTCAATATATTGCGCTCGAACGAACGCATAGACTGTTGCTATTCTTTTCTTTCCTTTTCTTTTTTATTTTTTCTTTTTTTTTCTTTCTTTTTTTATTATTGTAGATAATACCTACTTTTTCTTCTTCTCTATGCAGGATTATATCCGGTAGGTACACTATACAATCATGCATACATCCATCTGACGAGAAGGGTCTATCTTTTTATCTATCTTTCTATCTATCTATCTATATACATATATATATATATATATATATATATATATATTATATGTGTGTATATATATATATATACATATCTTTTGTTATTTTCCCGCCAGACAGAGATACATACAGTTCGTAGGTATCGAACAGTCGATTGGCAGGCGTGAAGAATTTCGCACAATAAACTACCCGAAAATACTGTTGATCGGCTCGCGCCCATAATGGACGACAAACGAGATATCCTGCTGAATCAGCCATTATTCATCTTCCCGTGGCTGAAATCATCCGACGGATTCACCATTCCTGTCGTTTCATTACCTTACTCCACGAATTTTTCGAAAAGAAAAATCTTCGCGCGAATAAGACTCCAATAGCTTTTCTTGACGTCTCATTTCGTTTACGCGTATATACACACACACACACACACACACATATATATATATATATTCGATTATTTGTAATATTGAAATATTTCATGAGAAAATATATCTCGTATGTATACATATACATATGTATATAACATATAGTTATATTACATACAGAGAATTCCTATCGGAAGTTTAGTTAATAATGTAAACTTTCTCACGATATAACTATAAAACTGTTTGTGTAAGTTCATTATTCAATACACACGATTGGTAATAATCGATGAAACAACTTTGATTTTGTTGTCACGTAATCTGACGTTAAGTGATGTTACGCGTTTGGTAGCTTATATTACTTGTCACGTGTAGAACGAGTTGGTGACTCGTTACAACAGATTGTAATTTTTAAACAGCCTCCGGAATTCGCATCCTTCTTCATCGTGTGAGTTAGCTAGCGAGCGGGTGTGAAACACGAACGAAACTCTCTCTCTCTCTCTTTCTCTCCCTATTTCTCCCTATCTCTCTCTCTCTCTCTCTTTCTCTTTCTCTCTCTGTCTCTCTTTCACTCTCTGTCTGTCTTTCTTTCTTTCTTTCTTTCTTTCTTTCTACACCAACACGCTCGGTCACAGGACCATACATTCCGATGTCCGAGGTAATATGCAGTTGGACGGGTTCCCGGCTCGGCTTTTCTATTTTTACACGCACCGGCAGCATCACCGCCACCTTCGACATCATACCTAAGGACCATTCGTTCCTTTCAAAATCACTGCATTTTCTATCCCTCGAAGATACAATCACATTGATAATCATAGATAGAATATACATAGAGATTTAGAGAAAGAGAGAGAGAGAGAGAGAGAGAGAGAGAGAGAGAAAGAGTGAAGAAAAGAAAAAAAGAAAAGTAAAGAAAAGAAAAACAAATCGAAACCAATTTTAATATTATTATTGAAATGTATGGGCATGAGTGTATATCTAATGAAATTAAAATAAAACGATTACATCGTCATCCATAAATTTATTCCTTTGCTGTCGTTTGATTCCTTTCAACATACTTGATATATATAATGATTTAAAAAATATTAATTATTTTTCTCGAATGGAATGGATCGAATTTGAATGAACGAAATCGCGTTTGATAATCCGTTTGATTTCGTATAATAAATTTAATCCTTTTATCGTGTGTGACCAATATAAGTTTAAATTTAACATTAGATTAGTTCAATCGTTTGTTCGTAATTCGATTTTATATCGTTGTTACATTTGAAAATAGATTTTTGTTTATTTAATTTTAATACACCTTATATTCAATAATTTATTATTAATATATCTTATATATAATAATCTTAATCGCACATATACAAGCGATACTTTTATATGGGTTATTCTATGGTTGTTGGTCAATCCGTCCAATTGCTTTTGACCTCGTTAGAATAACATTGTTCAACCTCGAACGAGATAGAGAAAACGTGAGAATAATACCAGATACTCTTCACGTTCCTAAAACTAAATTAATATCTGCATATATATATATATATATATATATATATATATAATAGAACGGTATAAGTCTACTTAATGGTGAATAATTTTCAACATTTTTATATAATTTTAAATAATAATAGATAAATGTGTGTATTTAATCTTTTCCATTGAAACTCGGCATTTACGTGACAACAGTATTTAATAATACACATGGTTATATATTTGTATATATACACACACAGCAGACATACACACGCACGCACATACATATATATACATATACATATATATATATATATATATATATATATATATATATATATATAAGAAATTAAAATCAGAAAAATATTCTGATCAAAATTAGCCGGACAAAAAAAAAAGGAAAAAAGAAGAAGAAATTAAGAAAACAATTATAATAAATAAATAATTAATAGATCCATTCCTTTTCTTTATCTGATAAATAAATTTCACATTTGTTAGACATTTCGAAAGTAAACATATGAAAGTACTTGATTCAAGAGGAAGGACATTTTGGTCAACATATGGGGATCTTGGAAGGTCAGGATCATACTCACGTTCTCGGCTCGTCCTTTTCTTTCTAGTCGAAGGGCCGTAGACAATGACGGTCGACATAGCGACGTCCGTCTCTAACGTGCGGCCATATAATAATACGTTAACCGTTAAGCTGACTGTCTTTCTCTCTCATTCTCTTTCTCTTTCTATCTTTCTTTCTTTCTTTCTTTCTTTCTTTCTTTCTTTCTTTCTTTTTCTCTCGCACGGGGTCTGTGTGGTCCGCCATTGAGTCTTAACTCTTTGATGCATCGTGCACATATTCATTCGGTCTCGCGTCTCACAATGCCCATAGTGTCCATACACGAGCATTGTGCGATCCTCGCGCCGAGCGTTAAACTCCCCGATGTACTCTCTTTCTCTCTCTCTCTCTCTCAACACACACACACACACACACACACGCATACATACACATATACACACGCAGTATACATAGAAACACTCATATGTATAGAAGAAACAAGATATTTGTTCCTCGTGCCGGTTCGCGAACGAATAATACCGTACCTCGCGCAATAACTCACTCGCGAGTAAAACATAAGCAGTTTATCGGACCGACGGCGATTTCTCTGGATTATATCTATTATACTTTATTGGAATTTCTAAGCTAACGAAAAAGAAAACTTAAAGATATTAGAAGGAGTCGATCGAGAAGAAAGTAGGTGAACGAGTTTGTTAATTAGGTCAACGATTTCGAAATATTTATATACATATGCATGTAGATAAAGTCAAATGTTAATATCGATATAAATCCAATAGGCTGATATAAATTATCGAAAAGAACGAATAAATTATTTTGTCATTCTTTATCATGATTTATAATTAATAATTTAAATTTTATATGTAAGATGAAAGTCCGTTTATTTTTCTTTTTTTTTTTTTCTTCTTCTTCTTTTTCTTTTTCTTTTTTCATACTGCGTTGAAAATATATCCAACCGTTTAATATGTTTCGTAACATTTTAATTCTTGGAACTTCGGACATTATTATTTATAAACATAACTCTCGTTTATAAGTGTTTAAGATCATTTTCTAATATCAAATAATATCAAATTGAAAATTTATATCTCACTTATGTATATTTCATATGATACGAATGAGAAGACTTTTAAATAGTTAAATTAAAAATATAAAAATATAAAGAATCGTAGAGAAACGTGTAAAATGTCATACGGCTATAATATTACGTATTTATCTTATAATTTATTATTTCGTAATGTTGTGGGAGCGTAAAGTAGTAAAAAAAAAAAAAAAACAAAAAAAAAATAATATAAGAATAATATAAGTTTGGTCGATATAAGATTGTAAACACTTTTATTATGAAATGTCACCTCGAAACGTAATAACGCAAACGACCGAAGAAAAACATTTACGTTATATTCTCACCGTAACATATATATCTCTATAAGGATAATGATTTGTCTTTCAGTTGTCTTGATACTTTCCGAGAGTGATATTCGAAATCAACGTGTAAATAATCATAAAATATTATCGTTATGCCCAAAAGCAAAGAGAAATATTCATATTAATTAAAGAGATTTTCTTACTCGTTTATAAAATTCATTTAGAAAAATTGTTTATTTACAATTTCGCATACTTATATATATATATATAGGTACTGTTAAATTATATATATATATATATATAATATCGTGTAATAATGTACGATAATCACTTTTATCGATAATGTTATTCCACCTATGTTGGAACCTCGACTTATTATTATTCTTTCGAGAAGTGTAACGTGAATTAACGAGGCCATGTAAAGGGAACGAAGAGAAAAGTACAACGTGATGAGGACAATGACGTTCTAGGACGGCGATGAAAAATGACCGACAACGCGTTTTCTTCTGGCAAAATGAGTAGAACAAGGAAGATAAGGAGGTGGAGGAGAAAGAAGAGGAGAAGGAAGAGGAGGAGGAGAAGGAGGAGAAGAAGTGGAAGAAGGAAAAATTCTACGGCAACACCGGACATGATTTTCCGGACATTAACGATGCAGAGTTCCGGATCATCGAGCGGTTGTTCGAACAGCAACCCCCACGTAAGAGAGGACTACCCACAAAGGGCTAGAGCACTGTTTCCAATTTAGACAAACTCGTTCGAATAATAGTAAATTCATCGAGTCATTTCCGGACTCTACATGTTCTCCCTCCCTCTTTTTCTCTCTCTCTGTCTCTCTCTCTCTCTCTCACTTTGTCTATCTGTCTATCTCTTTCTTTCTTCCTCTATATGTTAGAAAATCGTTTGGCCTTAGCATTACGTCGAAAACTGCCATTTCATCGGCCGAATCGACAACCTATCGCAAAATGACATCTTGAGTTAATTAATGAACAGCGTTGTTCGTACGAAGCCTTAGAAAAGCTAAAGTATTAATCGTTGAAAACGCAAGTTACAAAGTTATATTCCCGTGCTCTTTCAGACGAGCGTCATTTACCATCCTACTTTTTTTTTTTTCCTTCTTTCTTCCTTTCTTTCTTTCTTTCTTTCTTTTTCCTTTTTCTTTTTCTTCCTCCATTATCCAAAGATAATGTCAGAAATACCGACTGTCTCTCATTTCGGAATTTACAGTACCTTTATGACGGCCCTTTAGAAATTTTACGAGCGTTTATCTGTGTTACGTCGTATCCAAACGAATGTGTGAAAACGTCGCTACGAGATAATAACGAACGTAAAAAAGTCCAGCGCAAAAGAAGAAGAAGAAAAAAAGAAAAAGAGAGAGAGAGAGAGAGAGAGAGAGAGAAAGAAACGAAGAAAAATCTCACATTGAGATCTTTCTTACGGTAGGGAGGATCTTTCGATCGTTACGTAAAATATTCGGACGAGGAGAAAAAAAAAAGGAAAAAAAAGAAAAACAAAAAAAAAAAAATAAAAAGAAAAGGATAAAAAAATATAAATAAATAAATAAATAAATAAATAAAAAAGAAAATAAAAGAAGAAATAAAATAATAAGATAAAGAAGAGATTCGCATCAAATCTCTTGATTTTAACAGGTGTCCGTCGTACCAATCGTTAGACCGGGGTATCTCATTCTTATTAGACTCTTAGCGATCGTAAATCGTTGAATTCGGCTGCGGTCAAGCTGCACGGCTAATTTTATCCACAGTTTACAAGCACTTCCATCGCTATAAATGACTGTTACGACTGTCATCTCATTTTCAATAACGGGTCGCAGTTAAAAAGCAACGACGTAGGGTCGGACTTTTGTTCATCGCCCGGTATATTTCCGAACGAGTAATTTTTCTCTATAGCCAGCACGAGGTGGATCTTAATCCTCGCGAACGAGAAATAAGGAAGAGAGAGAGAGAGAGAGAGAGAAAGAAAAAAAGAAAGAAAGGATAGATAGATAGATAGATAGAAAGAAAGAAATAAAGGACGTAAAGAAACCGGACGCGGTCACGTCGGTTTTTCGACGTGTTTCGGACAACACGCGTACGGTTTGGCGCGTTCCCAAAGCACCGCGTCGGTTCGTTCTTCTTTTCCACTACGTCCTTTTCACCCCTTCGCGATTTCACCCCGATTCTAATGCAAATCGGGGTCAGTTATGGCGATACCTCCATTGCCAAGCCGTATACCCATTGAAATAACATTAATCTAGTGTGGCACTGAGCACGCCACACGGCTGCCACGTTCGATTATTCCTTACACTCTTCTTCAGGACCTACAAGAAAGTCCTACATTCGATGAATAGAAAAGTCTTTCTACCTACTCTCATTCCATCTTTCTCCTTTCTTTTTCTTCATCATCGTCAACTTCAATGTCGCGAACGTCGTTGCTTCGTCGTATCTTTTGAAAAAAAAAACTTCTCTCTTTTTTTTTTTAAAAGAGCGACAGAGAGAGAGAGAGAGAGAAAGAGAGAGAAAAAGAGAGTTACTCTCGTAAGAAAATTACGAAGAATCTAGGAAAGCTAATTGTCTTTATGTTAAAGAAAATCAAGTGAAAATGTCATAGACGTGTTGTAGATCCTGCCCGTCGGGCAAACGCGTGACGATATGCGGTGAAACAGCTAAGTGGAATTTATTGCACTCTCAACGGTCCGCAACACTTTTGTTGAACACGTTATATGTGGACCCGCGAGCGTATATAGCAGGTTTGCATATCCCTCTCTTTCTTTCTTTCGTAACATCGATGCATCTGCGTGTCAGTGGGTTTTGTACGTGTTTGTATTTGGTCAGAGAGAGAGAGAGAGAGAGAGAGAGAGAGAGATAGAGAGAAAGAGAGAGAGAGAGAGAGAACGTTCGCTCTCGCTCGATGATTTACGTGCTTTCCGTTAGAATTCGTGGCGGACCATAAAACCGAATTAATCGTTCCAAAAAGGTCCCTTTTCTAGCGAAGCGCAGCTACTATTGCGAATAAAAAATAAAAATTAAAAAACAAAAAAAAATATATATATATATAAAAAAAAAAAAATAAAAAAATAAGGAAGGTTCATTCTCTTTCTTGTATTTTTATTCTGATCTTTCTTCGTTCGTTCGTTCGTTCGTTCTTTCTCTCTCTCTCTCTCTCTCTCTCTCTCTCTCTCTCTCTCTCCTTCTTTATTTCTTTCTTTATTTCTTACATTTTTTTTATTTTTCTCTCCTTCTTTCTCTCTCCGGTCAAAAAGCATCGCTAAAATTTATGCCCGACTCGTTCGTCCACCTAGCACCTTTATAATTTTCTCAAAGCGCAACCTCATTTTCAGCTTATTCGTGGGTCGCACAAAGAGACGCTTAGGAATGCCACGTTTCCTGCATAAAAGAATATATTACGTCTCGGAGAAGGTTCGAAGCGCAACAACGTGTGCGATTTAAAAAGTGGACTGGCAACGAACGACAGAGCAACGAATTATTTTCTACTTTCTCGGAAGCGATTATTTAAATGGATGTGAACCGTTTAGAAAGCTTCGTTTAAAAACTATTAAAAAAAAAAAAAAAAAAAAAAAAAAAGAGAAAAAAAAAGAAAAGAGAAAAAAGAAAAAAAGGGGGGAAAAGAGAATATAGAATATTGCAATCGTTGAGAGTCCTCGACGAAAGATAAATTCTAAGAGGTGTACCTAACGTTTTAAAGGGATCGAGGGAGAAGTAAAATATTTTTTTCTCTTCTCTCTCTCTCTCTCTCTCTCTCTCTCTCTCTCTCTCTCTCTCTCTCTCTCTTTGAATAATACAAAAATGTGTTCGTTCTTTCTTCTGTTTTTTTTTCTGTTTTTTTTCTTTTTTTTTTTTTTTTTTTTTTTTCATTCGAAGGGGTTAGTCGCCGTTAGTTTCACCATGTTTCGAAAGGGTGAGATTATTTTCTTTTCTTTTCTTTTCTTTTCTTTTTTTTCCTTCTTTTTCTTTTCTTCTTCGAGAAAGCACGTAACTTCACGAAACTCACCTGCCTTGATCTTGAAGTGACCGTTGCGAAATTGAACAATTCGGTAAATCCAATTCGAGAAGGGGTTCAAGTTAAGGTGAAAGAATTTTTCACAGGGGTCCAAAAGCCAATAAACTACCCTTTTATCTCGAAAGGAAAAAAGTCATGAGAAATATTTCAAAAAAAAAAAAAAAAAAAAAAAAAAAAAAAAGAAAAAAAAAAAGAAAAAAAAAAGAAGAATAAGAAGAAGAAGAAGAAGAAAGGAAAAAAATGAACGAACGTACGTAGCGTTTCCGCGTGAGAAAAAAATTAAAGATCATCGTATAACCGTATAGTCAAGAAGATTGAGGTATGAGTCGTCGCGAAATGAAACTCGAAACTGATTGGTCGGATTGTATACTCTTTTTAAAACGTTACGAGCCGGTTATTAATTGTCGAATCATTTTTCTTCGATATCGGATAAGAAATCGGAAGAATGTAGATCGAAATTTAAAAAATTGGAAAATCGGGTTTAATATACGTAAATATAAATAAGAGTATAAATATATTCTGTCTCTCTCTCTCTCTCTCTCTCTCTCTCTCTCTCTCTCTCTCTCTCTCTCTCTCTCTGTCTATCTCTTCTCTTTGGAGTTTGTTGAGAAAGGCCGATTCGTAATGCGCGATACGTTTCACGCTCCTTTGCATAATACGAATCTTATAGGGGGCATAACGTACGCGGCGCCATATACGCGCCGGTGTATTATACGTGCCTGCGGCGTGTATATAACGTGTAAGAAACGTCGCGGCCTGAAATATCACGCCTCGACTATTTTCAATGGGATCTTGGCTCATAGTTTACGATCTTACGCCGGTAAGGACTCTTTTTCTTTCAGGATACCCGATAGTGGAACGTTCCCTTTTGTAATATGGCCCTTTCCTAGCACCACCAAACTATTTCACTTTCGACTCTTCAAGGTATTAAAGGGTTTTACGAGCTTCGAAAAGGGTGAGCGATAGAGCTAGATCGAAAAGTCGAAAAGCACTTTCTCTTCGTGGGTAATTACTTATCTATGATCGTGAATTCTTAATCGAATTGAACCTTCAAAGATATTTCTCATGAACGATTACGACGATAATAAAATATAAATTT
>NC_140817.1:4890000-4915000 GCF_050613455.1 Vespa mandarinia | reverse complement strand
ATTTCAATCTTGGTAATCGGTGTCGCGAGCAATCGCTTTACGACAAGGATATCAGCCGTCATCGTCAAGGGTAAATTAAACGTCGAGCTTAGGCGATTTACGTCGGCCGATTTAAAAGAGGAAGAAAGAAGAACGGGACTCGACGACTTCGACTACGATGAGGAATCCTCGGCCCATGGACCGGGAATGGTGATGGTAGTGGTGGTGGTGGTAATAGTGGTGGTGGTAATAGTGGTGGTGGTAATGGTTGGTGGTTGTAGTGGTGGCTCTGGCTCTGCTTCGGAGTTCAATCAATCCCGAATGCAAATTCGCCAAAGCCGAGGACGGAAGAGGAGACAGCGAACAATCGTTTCCGATGGCATGCTCGAACGCTCGTATGAGAAAGAAAGAAAGAGAGAGAGAGAGAGAGAGAGAGAGAGAGAGAGAGAGAGAGAGAGAGAGATTGATTGTGTGTGTATGTGTGTGTGTGTGTGTATGTGTATGAGCGAGAAAGTGAAGGGGGAAAATAAACTATGCCGTATCACAAGGGGTGGGTGCCATCGACATCAACATCGTCATCATCGTTGTCGTCGTCGTAGTCGTTGAGTGGTTATCTTAATCAATGCGAACGAGGAATCTTCGTCGATGAACGAAAGCGCGAAGCCACGATAAAAGTAATCACGGTTTTATAGCGGTTAGTTGGAGAACGATAAGGGGGTGAGAGGAGATTGGTTAAAGGTGGGAATGTGCCCGTAGGAGAACACCCTACCGAGAGTGCCCGACAAACATTTCTCCACTGGAAAAACGGATAATTATCCGATGTGCCTCGACTCGTCTATTTACATATCGACAATGCCCGTTTCGAACGGACGGATCGTTTCAAGTGGGATTTAAATTAAAATCTTGTTTGCGCCGATACTTAAATCTTACGATTCTCTTTCTCGCTCTCTTTCTCGTTTCATTTACAACATTCAACGAGGATACGCACATTAGATTGGTGGGGGATAGTCTGTCTATGCTATATCTTCCTTTTTTTTCTCTCTCTCCTCTTCTTCTTCTTCTTCTTCTTCTTCTTCTTCTTTCTTTTATTTTTTTACCTTCGAAAAGAAGAGATTATTTCAAATGGAATTTGTATTTATTTGTTGGACAAATAGCAAAAAAAAAAAAAAAAAAAGAAAAAAAAAGAAAAAAAAGGATAAGAAAAAGAAAGAAAAACAGGACGACTTTTATCTTCCTAGATTTTACGTTTTGTCGAGAAAGGCTTCGAATCCATTAAGGATTGGTGACGGATCCTTTGGAGGAAAAAAGAAAAAAAAAAGAGAAAAGAAAAAAAAAAGAGAAAAGAAAAAAGGAAGGAAAATTCTGAAAAAAGGATCCGTATTCTTTTCGATATATTTATGTTCGGTACGATACACGATAGAACGTCGTCATAGAATGAATAGAAAGTAGACGGAGAAGCGGCTTATATTTGGCAATAGGAATGACGACGGCCCTGGGTCCGGTCCAGAAGGGATGGAAAGCTGCTTTCTCCCAAGGGGATGTTGCATTTAATAAGCTGCTACTCGCCATTCATAGGGCTTTTTTATTTCTCCTTTTTTTTTTTCTTCCTTTTTTTTGAATTTTCATTGACGCTCGCGTGAAACTCAATGGTCACGGACCATTAATCTCAAATTCATTGATGGGGATCTCTTTGACGAATGAAGTTTCTTCAGAACTTGCATTGCATTTGCATTAGTAAGACGAAATAAATTCCTTTTAACTAACGTCACACCACACCCATATACATACTTATTTACCTACTCTATATTTCATTGTCTAACCATTATTATATTATTATTCGTAGAAGAAAAGCTATGAAATAGAAAAGACGAGAAATAGATAAAGAAAAAGAGAGAGAGAGAGAGAGAGAGAAAGAGAAACGTTTTTCTAAGCTGAACGTAGCGTCGTTGTCCCACCAAGAAGGAATCACGAGTAGGTACTTGACTCCGCGTGACTTTGAAAAGTGCCGGACACTCGCATCCTTTCCATGAATCGTGTAGGATCCATTATGTCGTCGCAAAACGTTTTTCAGAGAAAACGTCCTCCGTCCGTCGTTGTCCGAGATAGAAAAGGCTGGAAGTCCTCCTCTCTCTCTCTCTCTTTTTTCATATATATATATATATATATATATATATATATATATATGTATATATATATATATATATATATATCTCACTCTCTCGCTCTTTTACTTCGTCCACTGCTATCCATCTCCTTCCTTTCCTGCGACAGTGTGCGTACGACAAAGGGCATTTCTCTACGGGCATTCGATGCATTGTGAAGCGGCATATTGTTGGCTGCGTTCACCGCACTGCCGAGACGAATTCTGAAAAACGTGGTCATTGTGCGTGTAGGTGGGGAAGACAGTGACATTGTTGGACGGCTTGTTACGAGAACCGGCACAATGCCGGAAGAAAGAGTGCAGTGCTGTGCCATTGACGACTTTAAAAGGGCAAAAGAGGAAGGAAGACGGAAGCTACCTTCCTAGTCTTGCCTAACTTATTTCAGAAAGAGAAAGATTTTACGAGAAGGTCCAAGGATGTTCATAGTTCACGAAACCGTCATGGGTTTAGGAAACGATCTACCATTCATAGAAGCACGAACGACGAACCATGAATGAAACATCGTATGGAAGAAAGCCGTGTAATAATTTCGCGCTCTTTCATGAGACTTTTTTTTTTCTTTTTCAGCTTCTCTCTTCTTCTTTTTTTTTCTTCTTTTTTTCTTTTCTTTATCTTCCTCTTCTTCTTCTTCTTTTTTTGTTTCTTCTTTACATTTTTCTTTTAGTTTTTTTTTTCCTTTTTGTTTTCTCTTCTTTTTTTCTCCTGTATTTCTTTATCTCATTCCTATCGGCCACTTGAAACGTCGAGTAAACATTATTATTTCATGTAATATTGTTAACTCTAAAGTGCATTTACTCGAAGAATTATGAGATATTTATCTTTGACATTATAAAACTGTCAGACTGTGTCGTATTTTTAAGAGAAATTACTTGAACAATTTTCAACCAATCCACGAGTTATATAAGTTTAAAAAATATCGATAAGAAAAAAAAAATATATATATATAAATAAATGTATGTATATATAATATCACGTATTAAAGGGTAAATCAATCTTGTAGTTTTTATTTTACAAATGTAACATTAAGTATCTTATGTTATACGATCTTGACGATAGCTAAAAAATCAATAATTTTGATATTTAAATAACATTTAAAATAATATAGTTTATAGAGACTGTTCGATTATTATTAGAACGAATTTATTAATTTAACTATGTAAATCATTTCAATTGACAGTTCGATCGAATTAATCAAATGAACATTAGCGCTCGAAACGCAACAATTCTATTCAGAATTCTAATCGCAATAGCTATTCCCATATATTTAATATCGACATGGCTTGTAACGTGGCGAACATATGGCGAATAGGAATCGGTTCTAATCGGGTCGAATGGGCCGTAAATTAGGTGCGCTAAAAGCGACAGGCGATTACGAGTCAATCGATATCTTCTTTTCACGAAACACGCCCACCGATAAATAATCATTTATTACCATACCATTGGTGGTTTCTGTGAATCAATCAACATCGACGATTCACGACGAAGAGAAATAATTCGAATTCGATCGATTTAAAAGAAGGCAGGTAAGTAACTAAATAGATAGGTACCTATATGATATTACATATTATATGTATATATGTTTTATCTTTTGATACACCGTAAAGGTACTATGTATTGAGTTTTAAAGTGTCTCGAAAAGCCGGTTTTAGAAGCCACGCCTCGAACGCGATCATGGCGATCACCATCCGAAAGGGTACCGATTGATTTCATACGTTTCTCGTGCTTAGTTAATAATAAATCGTTCGAAAATCACGCCCAACGTTGAAGGAAACCAAAGACGAATGACAAAGAGAGAGAGAGAGAGAGAGAGAGAGGGAAAGAGAAAGAGAGAAAAATGAATTCGGCTGGAAATGTCTAAGGGTGACTAAAATATATATAAGCGTTTGTATAGGTAACCTATATCTAATATAATATAACGTTCTTTATATAAATTTGTTAATTCATTATATAAACGGTACCTAACGTATAGGATAATTTAAATGTTATTATAAAGAGTTATGAATTTTAACGAGCTTATTCGTTGTATTATAAATAAGAATTTAGAAACGTCTTGATCAAATGTAAAACACAATGGAGTATTTCATTCTTATGAATTACTTTACGATATTACAAAACTCGTAAAGTAACAAATTGTATATAGTTAACCGTTAATTTGTAACGAACGAAACGAAACGAAAAGTGCATTAACGTAACATCGACGTTTGATTAGATCTTTTAAGTATTATATTATATCTATCCACGTATGTATATAAGTATCTACGTATCCTACATATGTGCATTACGAACCGCTAATTGCAACCATGAGGTGTGCGACTACGTCGGCCTTTTACACAGTGGGGTACCATAAAATCATCGGGGAAATTGGCGCGGTATACGAGCGATTTGACATCGTCTATTCGATGTGCCATTTTGGCGTCGCTTACACGGAGGCTCGGTCCAGTGTCATGCAAAACCGCGACACGAATCTCAAATCCCGATTCGATTGGCATTCATCGAAAATCGAGGGTCGACGATTGCGTTCTATGAGAGGATGGGAAAAGAGAGAGAGAGAGAGAGAGAGAGAGAGAGAGAGAGAGAGAGAGAGAGAAAAGGGTGACTGAGGAGAGTGAAGGGAGGGGGAACTGCTGGTCGACGAGCTCGAAATCGAATCGAATCGAATCGAATCGAATCCAATCGATATTTTCATGCCTATATAGCCTAGAGAAGGAACCTAGGTATATATATATATATATATATATATATATATATATATATGCATTCAAATGCATCGATGCGCTTGTCAGTCCTTTCTTTTTTCTTATTTCAATTCTTCTCCCCTCCTCTTCTTTTCTCCTCACTACCCGTCAGTCGACACACAGTAGGGATAGGTAGATAAATTTGTATGAAAATATAGAACGTGCGGAATAGCAGGTAGTTACTTTAGGTAGGTACGACTTGCGCACGCTTACGATCGAAAAGTTCTCCATGAATAATTTCTAATCGGCCGTTAACCTTTTCTTCTTTCTCTTCCCTCTTTCCCCTCTTCTACTTCATTCTCATCTTCTTCATCTTCTTTTTCTTCTTTTTCGTCTTCCTCTTTTTTTTTCCTTCTTTTCTTTTTTTTTATTTTTCTTTTCTCTTTCCCTCCCCGCCCCCCTCCCGCCCCTTCAACCCCTTCGACCCCCGTATTTTTACCTTCTTTCTTCGCAAGTAATTCGATACGTGCCGGTACAAGGCGCCGTTCGAGCGACAACCCATTGATCCTCAAAATTCTGTCGGTTACAAGTCGACCTTTCGATTTCTATTCTGATCTGAATTTCTTAGTGGTATCACAATCGAAAAAAATAACATTATCGTTCGCTCGTAGGAACACGCCTTTTTACGTTTCTTCTCATTCTTCTCATTCTCTCTCTCTCTTTCTCTTTCTCCCTTTCTCAATTTTTCTCTCTCATTCTTACTATCTTTTAACTAATCGTACCTATGTATATGGGTCTTCTTTCACGTAGTGAAACCGAACGAGCTAAAAAGACTCTAGTCCTAGACCTTTTTCTTTTTTTTTTCTTTTTTCTTTTCTTTTCTTTTCTTTTTTTATCATATAATACGAAAGGAATACGAAAACGTTTCGTATTTTCTTGCTAATAAATCGCCATTATATATTTCGCTTATTCGCCGTTAGCATACATAGGTAAAAAGGATAATGTAGAATCGAAGGAACGAGTGTGATACCCTACGAATGAACTTTGAAAAAGATCATAGATATTATCCTGAACGTTTATTAACATTAATTTTCGTTTGAAAAGGAATGATTAAATTTATTTAAATGTAAGTCAATTCGAAACGTCTAAGAGGCATTATGATCAATGATATCGAGCGATCAATTGAGATGACAGTTGATGTTTACGCATTTCGCGATCACTTTTTTTTTATTAATTTCCTTTGTTCATTTTTTTTTTTTTTTTTTTTTTATTGCAACAAATATCTAGTCACACAATTGAAACTATTTACATATCATCGTAAATATCGTTTACGTATTTGTTTGCAAAATTAATTTCTTCTTCTTCTCTTTTTCTTCGTTTTATTTTTCTTTTCTTTTCTTTCTTTTTTTCTTTTCCTGTTCTTTTTTCTTCTCTGTCACTTGTGCCACGTTACCACCATTAATTTTTTTTTTTTTCTATTTTTTGTCTCATGTTTTGTTTTTTCCTTCGAATCAATTGTTGACGTGTAATAATTTTCTTTTGAACGTCAACGAACGATCGAGTTTATACGGTACGCGTATCTACACGTTTAAAGTAACATTTTTCACGCTCTTCCCAATGCTAGGTCGTTCTGCCGCTCGATTGAGTTTCCTGCGGCGCGAACGTGCGTCTCGATGCGGAATACCTGTTCCGCCGAGGCGTTAAGAATCGAGCCCGTGTCTTGAATGAACTAAAGAGAGAAAGAGAAAGAAAAAAGAGAGAGAGAAAGAGAGAAAGAAAGAAAAAAAAAGGCGAGAAAGAAAAAGGTCCGTCGAGGTGAACGGCGCCCAGCGGTCTGCCCGAAAGAACTCGTACGCACCAAGAAAGACAGAGACAGAAAGAAAGAGAGATAGAACTAAAGAAAGAATGTGCGTAGGTTAGATTTTCAGGCCATTAGGTCGTTTCTACCTATGGATCATTATCTTGAATCCAACCCTCAATGAAACCTGACACCCTTCCATCTTCTTCTTCTTCTTCTTTTCCTTCATCTTCTCTCTCTCTCTCTCTCTCTCTCTCTCTCTCTCTCTCTCTATCATCTGGCAACACTTCGAAAGATGAGTCGAAGCAACGTGTGAAATGAGTACGAAACAAATCTAACGTAAGTGAGTTGTAGGTGAAGTAAGGGGTGTCTCAGCAGGTAGATCAATTCGAGTTGTCCGTTTAGCAGGTGTTACTTTCGATACAAAAAAAAAAATTGAAGAAAAAAAGAGAAAAAAGAAAAGAGATGGAAAGAAAAGAAAAGAAAAGAAAAGAAAAAGAAGAAGAAGAAGAAGAAGAAGAAGCTGGCACATTTGTCGATCGTTCGAAAATCTTTCGAGAAGATCAATTGCTTTCTTTCATTCTTATTTCTATTTTATGTATATATATATATATTTTTTTTTTCTCTTATTTTTTTATTTCTACCTTTTCTCTAAGAATTTCATTCTCTCTCTTTCTCTCTTTATATATATATATATATATATATATATATATATATATATATCTTTCTCTATCTCTATGGTAGAGATAGTTACTATAAAATATCTTATTGGTCGGAGACTTCTCTAAAGAAAAATTTTAAAAGATCGGAAACGAATCGGAAACGATGAAATTAGCGTTCCCATAATAGTAAAGGAACTGTTCGATCATCCTCTATGTACGTAGATCAATGGCAAATAAGATTATACGTCGGTACGAAGATGGAAAGTAAAGTTAGAGTATAGAAAGAGAAAGAGATCGAGAAAGAGAGGGAGAAATTAGAAGAGAAAATTCCACAAAGGGACGCCGCAAAAGAGAAGACTTTACCGGGTCGTTGCACGCTTTTCCACGAGGATCGAGACAGATAAGAGATCTATGAGAGAATAACTTCCCTTTTGTGGCGGCTCGAGCGAGCGTGTTGGGGACGCTTACGTCTCCTCCTTCCTCTTTCTCTCTCTCTCTCTCTCTCTCTCTCTCTCTCTCTCTCTTTTTCTCTCCCTACCTCTTAGCCCTCTCATACACGATTTAAAGTTACGTGTATTCGCTTACCCGGATAATCCCATCGCGTAAGTATTGTTACGATACTATGACGTGAAAGACGGCTGGCCAGCCTAATCGTTCTTTCTTACGAGATATACGTTTTTCGATTTTCACTTTTCCCTCGTTTAATCCTCAAACAGTAAAACGAAAGAAAGAGGGAGACATAGAGAAAGACATAGAGTGTATGTGTGTGTGTAAGAGAGAGAGAGAGAGAGAGAGGAGATACTCCGATACAATCGATTAAACTCGATTCGATGGAATCACGCTTTCGCCTATTTCCTGCACGCTAAACTAACGTGACAGCAAACTCGTTATCGATTATCGTAATAATGTCGTACGATTAAACGAAAATAAATACACATATGTACCTATTTATTTATATATATATATATATATATATATATTTAAATAGACAATATATACATATAAAAGATATTTACTTTGATTTTTAATATAAATCATTTTAATAAAAAATTTTGCTAAACATTCGTTTTGTAACAACATTCGTGTTGTCAAGGTTTTAGTAATATTTAAATATGTCAATATGTATGGGTACAATGTTTAGATGAAATCGATCGACCTTGAATCCATCTGATTCTGTATTCTATATTTTGTTTCCATTCAGTCGTCCTAGAACTGTCGTATAAGTAAGACGTATCATTATAAGACGTAGTTCGTTCGTTTCATACTCGTCGTTCTATAAATGTATATAAGTACATATATACATATATACATACATACATGCATACATACATATCATATATCTATCTTTATTAAATATATCTGTCTATAGATATATTTTAATCGCTATACAAAAAGGATATAAGAGTTAAATAATTTATATATAGTCATCGTCGTAGATATTATATTTATAAAAATTATCTATCAACAATCAATAGATCGAAATAGATCGTGGATAATACGATCGATATGGGATGACAACTGAAACGACGAATTGTATTATTTCTTTTCTTCGTAATAAAGAAAAACGTAATCGTATTTTGGTTAAAATACGTGAATGCAATAGGGAGAATGAAAGGAGAAAAAAGGAGGATTGAAAATCTCTTGGCTTTTTCGTCCCTCTTGTGTTATTTCCCGGTAGCTTCGAATTACGTGGCGATCCACGCAGTCCATTCCGAGCCACGTAGGAATAAAAGGGAAGAAGACGACTACGCGTACGTATATATTCTTGGTTGCCTTTCTCCGAGCAATCTTCCTAATCTCGAAGATGGACCGATAACGTCAGTCAATTGGCGATCGACTGACTCGAATAAGAGAGAAACTGAGAAAGAGTAAGAGAGAAAGAGAGAGACAGAGAGAGACAGATAGTCTACTCCCCTTTTTTGGCGGAGTGCGAGCCAAGAGGAGGCACCCTCGTCTCTCTCCATTTCTTCGTCCATTGTGAGAAAAAATGTACCAAACAATCGGTTAGCTCGCAAGGATAGCCAGCTCGTCCATTGTATCGCCGTTAAATGCACTCGTAGATCTTACGATTTCTTTTTCCTTCGTATTTAACGAAATCTTCCGCGAGCTTGATCGTCATCTCTTTTTCTATTTCTCTTTCTCTTTCTCTTTCTCTTTCTCTTTCTCTTTTTTTTCCGATTAGATATATCTATCCATTCGAGCATTTAGTTTGCGTGTAAAAGTCCGTCCATGTGGGTATCTACGTGCCCACTGAAAACTAGATTTCCTATTGCGATTATTTATCTATTCGTGCTTTTTATATTTACTATATGTTAGATCGATGTTGGTCGTACTTTTACACTGACACACACACACACATATATATATATATTAATAATTATAATTAATATTATAGATTAGATTAATTCATTTAAAGTAACACGATATTATAATACAGAATGATTTAGAATTACGACGAAATCTATTTATATTCAAATAAAGAATGAGAAACAGGCGAAACAGGTGATTAAAGTTTACAATGAGATTTAACATAACGATTTAATTATTAAGCAATGTTCTTGCTGATAACAATGATATCCATTGTAAATTAATATGAATAGGAAAATCGATATGTTGAAGAATGAATCGAGGAATGAATCTCGCACCTTTTGATAGAGCATAGTAGTAAGTACTTATGTATTCTGATAAAAATAGGAACTCCTAAGGTCAATTTCGAGACGAACGTGTAAGAGGATCTCGAAGGATACACGAAAGAGTCTAATTTCGTCCTGAACGGATTCGTATCGTTGTACATCAAAAAGAGAGAGAGAGAGAGAGAGAGAGAGAGAGAAAATGTGGTGACCGGTAGTCGAGTGGCACATAAGTAACTATAAAGAACTCAAATCCTGAATTCAGCTTATCCTGGATTTCCTCTTTCACTCGCGCCTTCTTCGTAGACGGAGAATGCGCAAGAATACCTACACCTGCCGAAAAGAGGAAAGGAACATGGATGAGCTTGCCTTTCTTTAATAAGCAACGATGCGTACAACTCGACGACGTTCAGTATCGATCGATCGTACCGGAAAAAGGAAGCAAGGAAGTAAGATAAAGATAAAAATATAAAGAGAAAGAAAGAGAGAAAGAGAGATTACAAATCCTATACCTATATTCCATTCGCTCTTTATTTATTATTATTGTTAAAAGAAATTCGCATTTTCTTTATTATTATTATTATTATTATTATTATTATTATTATTATTATTATTATTATTATTATTATTATTATTATTATTATATTGGGAATATAATTCCATCCTTTGGAATAAGGGAGTAGATATTTCCCGATAAAACTTATTGCCATTCATTATTTTATCTCATTTATTGATTTTAATTCTTTTATTGTTACTTCACTCTTTATTTACTTATTTTATTTATTTATTTTATTCTTTCTTTTTTTGCTTTTTTGTTTTCTTTTTTTTCTTTATCGAAAAAAATTTCCCCAAGAAAAGAAGAAAGGAGAAAAGTAATAGTGGAAAATTCTTTCTCTCTTGTCTGTCTCTTTCTAACGTGAACACAGATGGCATACGTCAGATCCGTGAGGTGTCGCACGAAATATATGTAGAGAAGCGAAAAGTGGAAGAAAGGAATAGAAATAAGTACGTGTGTAGGAGGTATATATGTGTATAAGAAAAGAGAGAAAGAGAGAGAGAGAGAGAGAGAGGGAGGGAGAGGGTGGATTTATTCGCGAATGTTGGCTCCTTCGCAAACCACGATTTATTTGCCTGGGCTAAAAGCTTGAGAGCCCGTCTTCTATTCGTCCTGTATTCCTTCTCTATGTATCCAGTATTCCGTTCTGTATTCCTCACTGGGAATAGCAGTCGATGGTGATACCGCTGTATTCTCGATTCGCGTCGTCGTATTTTCATCCATCAATCCCACGTACCTAAGTATCTATCTAGTGAGAGAGAAAAAAAGTGGCTTGTACGCTTGCGCGAAACATAGAAGAAAACCTATAAGATATGGAAGAGAGTCAAACGAATCTTTTTTTTTCTATTTTTTTTTTTTTATTTCATATATGTACATATATATATATATATATATATATATATATATATATATATCGTTCATAGATACGAAGTCTGTAGATAAAAAAAAAGAAGAAAAAAAAACGAAGAAAAAAGCAACAAAAAAAAAAAGAACAAAGGAAACAAAATAAAAAATTAAAAAAAAATCTGATCCAACTTGTTCTTCGAATTCTTTCGTTATATTTAATATTACATCATGGTTGAATGGAGATATTTTTTTTTTCTTGTTTTTTTTTTTTTTACATATATATAGAAACAAAGGTTTGATTATTTGCAAAGTAATTCTTCGAATTGGATGGAATAAGAACAAAAAGAAAGAAAAAAAAAAAAAAGAAAAAAGAGAAAAGGAAAAAAAGGGAAAAAGGGAAAAATAAGAAAAGAAAAGAATCGCATATAATAATTTAATTTATAATCGAATTCGATTAATCTTTCATATGATTATTTCGTTATTAATAAATAAGGTGAGTATGCAGATGGATATCTACTAAGTACCTAGTAGAATGAATACAGACTCCAATGGAGAGTCATGGTCAGAATTGAAGTAAGACCCTTTTGTAGGTGCAAATTCGCATGTAAGTAGGTGCGCAGGAGGTATGATATCCAAGCACAAACCCTCGAGCTTCCGTCGGATGCTTTTAAAGGGCTTACTGGTTAGTATTAGCTGGGTATTAGTTCTATCCCTGGTGAGCCCTCTATTTATCTCTCTCTCTCTCTCTCTCTCTTTCTCTCTCTCTTTCTCTCTGTCTCATTCTCATACTCTCTCCCTTTCTCTTTCTCTATCCTCTCCATCCCTTTTTCTCATTCTATCGTTTCCCTTCTCCTCTTCCTCGTTCTATTCTGTTCCAACTACTCAGGCAGCTTCTTGCTTTTCGAATTCGTCGTTGAACTGTTATTAATTATTTGCAGCTATGGCATTGAAACGAGTATTAATCGTTAAGAAGAATTATCAGGAGTTTGAACATCTGTATATTATAAATTTCTATGTGAACGAAGTATACGTACTGCATTGATTTTAATTCTAATCAATAGTTAAAAAAATTGTTTTTGTATATAATCACTTACCTATATATATATCAAGTCACGAATCAATCACTTACCTATATATATATATATATATATCTTACCTATAATTATATATATATCTATATATATATATATATATATATGTTATTATATATATATATAATTTCTATGGATATATATTTAATAAAAGAAAGAAAAAAGAAAAATATCACTTTTATCAATGATATCGTTTTAATTTAATACGAAAAATATTTTCGTTGTATTTCGAAATAACTTTTATTTATCGAAATACATTTATCCAATTATGTGTAAAAAAGAAAAATTTGTACCGATGATATATTAATCTCAAATTGACAAATAGAAAATAAAAGAATAAAAGAGGCATGTAGCTTAGGTTAAACACATAGGTACCAGCTGTGCGTTATAAAAACAATTTGGTATGGATCTTTCTTGTAAAGTAAATCTTACTGGTGGCCGTTCATTGTTGGCCATCCGTCGTATCTTTCACGGCACCTGCTCATCTTCAAAGTGGAAGACAATCAGCGTGCGACAAGTCGGCTTAGCTGATCATTCAAGATCGGCTTCATAGTGAGGAAAAAAAAAAGGAATGGAAGAAGGAAAAGAAAATGGAGAAGAATAAAGGATTTAGGTTTCGAATTATCAGGTATAATAAAGGCTCTCTTTCGTTTCCTCTTGACCAAACAGAGAATCGAAAAAAAAAAAAGAAAAGAAGAAAAAGGGATGGATGGCTTTTCTCCTTCCTTAGCTATTCTTCTTTCTTCTGTGTTTCCTGCTGGTGTTTCCTGTCGAATAGAAAACGAAGGGGGGAAGAGAGAGAGAGAAAGAGAGAGAGAGAGAGAGAGAAAATAAAAGGAAAAAAGAAAGGAAGATAAAGAAAAAGAGAAAAAGAAGCAAAAGAAAAGAGAAAAAACGTAGGGGGCGCGATCAGTGGATAGTTTAAACCTGGTATTCCAACTGGTGGTCGTCTTTTACTATCCAATAGTGAACCTTTTACGATCGTCTCCCAAGAATTCTACGTGCCAAAGGAAATCGCTTTGGACAATAGCACAGGGATGACACGGCTGTCCCCACCTTACCAAACGTCTAGAAGAACATTCGACATCGAAAAGCCGAACTACGACTTCCGACGAGACTAAGGAACCAACCGAACTTCTTTTACGCTTCCTTACTATCGTAACCGAACTCCTCCTGCGAGGAGTCGAAGAACTCCACGGAGACTCTTTTTTTCTTTTCCATTCTTTTTTTCTTTTTTTTTTTTTTTTTTTCTTTATACCTGAAAAAAGATCGATACTTAAGTTTCTCAGATAATACGAGCTCTTACGAGTTTGGGGTCACGCGTGACCACACAATCGTCTTCATTCAACTTTACAATATTACGAAATTTAAATATTTCAACGTGGTTTGGATTTCTTGTATTCTCTTTTTTCTTTTTTTCTTTCTTCTTCTTCTTCTTTTTTTTCTTCTTTTTCTTCTTTTTTTTTTCTTTTTGTTCCTTTTACATCAAATTTTAACTAAACATTCACAATAATTAATACAATTGAATTGATGATGATGAGTGATATTAGATCGATGAATAAGTAGATAACGTGTGTCGAAATTATCAATAAGAAGAAAGAAAGACAAAAAAAAAAAATATATATATATATATATATATATATATATATATATATATATATATATATAGTGTACACAATAGAAATCGTCGATTGTTTAGAATTAATATATTGAAAATTGATAAATCTAATATTGATAAGAATCTTACAAACACATTCGCTCGTTGGTCAAACTTATTATAGAGACGTGGATACTCAACATGGGTACATAGACGCAGACGGTAAGATTTACACTTAGGGTGTTATTCAATGTCGAGGAGGGTGGCAAAAGGGAGAAGGGCCAAACTTCCCTCAAGCGAAAGAACCCCCCTTGAGCAAAGCCGCACCCCTCTATCCTTCGTTCTAGAGGGTGGTGAACGTTCCTCCACCCCTCCCGAAACAAAACATATTGTCCGAATTTAATTGTGGATGGGGTGCATTAGATATTCATACGTTACATGTTCTACGACGCGTACAACAATATCCCGAGGAGTAAGAGAAAGAGAAAGAGAAAGACAGAGAGAGAGAGAGAGAGAAAGAGAGAAAGAGAAAGCACGTGCACGTCCTCGCGTTCAAGCTCGAAGGGTAGTCGTCAGAACGAATAAATCTCTCTAACGATAAACACTACGTTCACAACGTTGGCACATTTCATATGTACATATATAGATATCTATCTATCTAAACTTTTTTTTTGTAGATATATTTTAAGATTTGAGAGTACTTTTATTGTTCGATAATTAAAAACTAATAATATAAGACATTATTTTGCTTTTTTTTTGTTTTTTTTTTGTTTATTTATTTCACGAATTAAAATGTGCTCTTTAAATATATACATATAAACAAATCGGAAATACGAGGATCGTCAATTAATGTCAATTAAAACGTTCACGTGTGACATTAGTATTTTTATAGAAAAGAAGAAAGAAAAAATAAATAAATAAATAAAAATAATTAAATAAATAAATAAATAAATAAATAAATAAATGAAAATACATTCATAAAGAAATCAATGTGAATTCACGAATTTCGTAATTCGAAGAATGAAGATTAAATCGTAATAGGATGAAGTGGGAACGATTAAATTATTAGATCGACGTAGACTCGAAATCCAATCGTCGGCTATGACGATGTACCCTCATTGGCCCTTGGGAGTAAACAAGAGGCGATCGATGGACCCATCGAGGGTGGAATCGAGTGTCTACATATATATCTATCTATATAGAGGATACGCAGACATCGAACGCTCTATAAACTCTTTTGTAATCCGCGTCACGAAGTGACGCCATTAACGTGAACCCTTTTCCATTCACGTAATAAATTTTTATGTAGATACTTGGGTAATTTTTCGATAGAAAAATGAAAAATGAAAAAAGAAGAAGAAGAAAAAAAAAGTAGAAAAAAATAACCAACAATATTTACAGATAATTTCATTAGCTGGATAATTTCGATACGGGGCATCTGTTCATTTAAAATAATTTATAATTAATCAAAGATTTACACATAACACATACACACATATATATATATATATATACATATACATATAAATGTATAGGTATAAGTATATATTCCCGCGAAAAATTCTTTTTTCCACTTTAACCTCATCGTTCGACCATAGAAAAGCGCAAAACGATGCGAGAGCAACCATTTTGCACGCGTAGCGAGCCGTTTCAAAGGTTCGCGCATAGAAGAAAGTACGAGAGAAGAAGGAGTAGGAGTAGGAGGAGGAGAAGGAGAAGGAGAAGGAGGTGAAGGTGGAGGTGGAGGATAGGCGTCCTGAAGAAGGAGGAGAGAAGAGGAGAAGAAAAGAAGTCACTTTCTTACTTCCATTCTTAAGAACGTTCTCTCGAATTCAAGTTGGGTGATACCTTCGGCCACCATCACGAGCTCCCCTTACCCCCCTCCATTCTCACTCATCTTCCCTCTCCATCGTTCCGTGGGTTGGAACTAAGCTAGAGTTGAACGTGCTGCGTGCCAGATACTACTCAACTCAACTCAACTCAACTCAACTCAATTCAATTCAATTCAATTCAACTCTACTCTACTCTACTCTACTTATTTGACATCTTGTCTCTCTCTCTCTCTCTCTCTCTCTCTCTCTCTCTCTCTCGTTTTCTCTTTATACATTTTCATTTCTATTGTCTTCGATCCCACGAGAATTTAATACTTGTCTATATATCGGAGGAAATCAATTTTGACGAAATCATCAATATTTAATTTATTCCTTCCGTCATACTCGATAATATTCGAATAGGATTAATTATCATTGATATTACGTTTATCTTATCGTATCTTACTCGTAATTATTTATAAAGTATTTATTATAAATAAATGTCATTATTATATTTTATCCTAAAAATAAGTAAACGGTGGATTAAACGTTTAAGTGATAATTAAGTCCGGTTAGTTTGGGAAGATAAGTTTGCCGCAACTAATGTTGGAACAAAAAAACAAAACAAAAAAAATGATACAGAAGGAGAAGACGAGGAGAAAGGATGTCGTTGGGACATTTCGTAAGAGAAAGAGAGATAGAGACAGTGATAGAGATAGAGACAGAACAGAGAGAAAGAGAGAGAGAGAGAAAGAGAGAAAGAGAGAGAGAGAGAGAGAGAGAGAGAGTGAGTACGACACGCGACGTATCCCACCGCCTCGACCTGCCTCGTATCGACTAGCACGCCGGTAGAACCAATCAACGTGCGACGTAGGATGGCCGTCGTTGAAATGGCCACGCCTATCTCATCTCGAGATTGGCAGTTGCGCTTATCCAAGTCGTCTGCTACCGTGAGCTTAGTGGCCGGGCGAACAATTCTGGTGGGGATATCCACGGCCGAATGCAACTCGGCACGACTTCGGGATAACCGAAGCCCTCGAGCTCGAGCCTTTCGTGCGCGGCACACTCCCAAAACTATCGTTCGTGGGGAAGGATCGACGCTGCCGTGTACTTCCTACGTGCTTCTCCCTCGTGCTTCTCGGACGTTTCTTTCTTTATCTCTCTCTCTCTCTCTCTCTCTCTCTATCTCTATCTCTACCTCTCTCTCTCTCCTTCTCTCTCATTCTCTCTTTCTCTCCTTCTCTCTCTCTCTCTCTCTCTCTCTCCTTCTCTCTCCTTCTCTTTCTCTTCCTCATTCTCTCTCCTTTTTGCATACGTTTCCTCGTTAAATTATTTACTTCCTTTACTTCTTCTTCATAACGCGAATTCCTATTATCATCGACGGAAGGTAAAACAACGAATTTGAAGGATGCGTCGGATAACGTGACTCGTCAGTTTATTCGTTCGTTCGTTCGTTCGTTCGTTCGTTCGTACGTACGTTCGTTCGTTCGTTCGTTCGTTAGTTCGTTAGTTCGCATTTCTTCTCTTCTTCTTCTCGCACACGACCTTGTGCTATACGATCAACAAAAAACGACGTTATATTAGATACGTATGTATATCGTGGATTACATGTTGTTAACCTCGGAAACGTGAAACAAGTGTTAAAATTTATTTTCTTATGGACCAAGCCGATAATTATTTACTCCTAGTGAATATGATCAATCCGGTAGTGCAGTGACTTCCGTTTGTTATTATTTGTTGTTTGTTGTTGTTTCGTTATATTCCCGTTTAATTGAAGGTCTGAGACGTTAAGTCTCAACCAACGGCAACAAAATTGAGCTGGACTTACATCAACGTGCCGCCGGCCACTATATGAGGTTTGTTTAATATAATTTATTTCATACGATATATCCAAATATCATTTTATTTCTATTTGTTTCGTGTTAAATTTTTAATATGTCATAAACAATGTCTCTTCATTTTTGTATTTTTGACCTTACGAAAGATCATCTATCTCATTTCTTGTCTTTTGTTTTTTTTTCCTCTTCTTTCTTTCTTGTTTTCTCGATACGATTCATTTACGTATAAAATAAGTAAGTTCGATACATTTTGAAGAGCAATAATAGAAGAAGAAGAAATGTTTGTTTACATGTTACGTAGTTGACATTGCGTAGCAAATAAAAACAATAAACGCAATAAGATCTCTTAGCGTTTCACCTGAGAATATTTGTCGAATATATATATTACGCGTTATAATTTACGATTTTTTTTTTACTCATTACGATTATTACTTTTGTTCATGTCTCAAATAAACACGTATTATACTTATGCGTCAATTACTGTGGTTCGAAAAAAAAAATAAAAAAAGAAGAGTGAGAGAAAAGGAAAGAAAAAGATAATTTTACAATTTACTAAAGGAGAAAGAGAGAGAGAGAGAGAGAGAGAGAGAGAGAGAAAGAGAGAGAGAGAGAAAGGAAAAGACAATGAAAATTAGGAAAAAGGGAAAAGAATGAAAGGAGAATGCGTCTCGTAAAATGAATATTTGTAATCTCTAAAAAAAATAAAACATTATTTACCAGCTTCATTTCATTCGAAACAATTACTTTGAGAAGCGACGGTAGAAAAGTATTCAAGAACGTGCGCGTGTTCGCGCATAATTCGATCGTAAAGACGTAAAAATAAATGAAAATATAATAAATTGTTCTATTCGTACGGATTATTGTTTCAATTCATCGTGTTTATCCTGTTTAGATGTTCAATGCCGTTCATTTGGTTGATAATGCAAAACCTCGACGAAGCGAACCGATAAGAAAACAATATATATATATATATATATATATATATATATATATATACAAATTAAACATTGAAATTGGTGAAAGTTAAACAAGCAAGTAATGTTAAATCGAGCGAACGATAGCAAATTCGTACTTAGTTAGATACCTGCTTGTTTACTTTAATCTCGATCGTAAATAAAGGAGCGTAAAAAAAAGAAAAAAAAGAACGAGAAAGTAAAAGAGAGAGAGAGAGAGAGAGAGAGAGAGAGAGAAAAAAATAATCGGATCGCACGTATCGCATTCACGTGGTGGGCCATGAAAAATGTGCGAATCGAATCACGATTTCTCTCTCTCTCTCTCTCTCTCTCTTTTTTCTCTATACCTATCTCTCTTTCTCCCTTGAATGGAGCCACTCCAGTCGAAATCATTCGAATCGTTTGATAGATATCCGCTGTGCCGTGGCAAAACATTCAATTAGCGCTTCCTAATGCCCCCCTAGAGCGCTTCTTGACAACAACCATTACTTCCAGCATCTTCTCGGCGACAAACCAAACGTAACCCTCCTATTTTCTCTCTTTCTTTCTCTAGTCATCGAATTCTCCCTTTTCTCGACGAGAGTACCCACCACTAAAGCTCGAACCCACCCGAATACCACCCCACCCCACTTTACCCCACCTTACCCCCAAAACCGCCTGCCGTCCTCCTTCTGTACCCACGTTAACCGACGTATCTATTAATCCTCGTTGAATGACACTCGAGGGTGGCTCCCACTGAGGGTGATTTTAACCCTACAAAATCGTAACTACAGCCCTGAGCTCCTCCTTTTTCTCTTCCTCCCTCCTACGACCGCTATACCTTTCTTCTTCTCTTTTTAATGAATACTCAAGGAGAGATACGCGTGGTAATTGTGTTAATGAAAGAGAGAGACGGAGGGAGGGAGAGAGAGAGAAAGAGAGAGAGAGAGGCAGGTATGGATATGATGTGGTAGAGAAGATAGAAAAGGAACGGCAGTCGACTCTCTTCTCGGTAAACCCTTCGCTTTAGGGGTGACATTTAGGGTCTAAAGAGAGAGAGAGAGAGAGAGACAGAGAAACGAAAAGGAGTTTGACATCATCCATTCGCGATCTCGCTAATGCGTGCAATCCTAAATATACTCAGATTGTTTGATGACTTTAATATGAGAAAAAGATAAAATTTAGTTATTCCCTAATCGAGAATGGAAACGAATAAGAAATTAATCATTGAATTATGAAGATAATCGGTGTATGCATCATTTTGTTCGTTTCTTTAGAAATCCTTTCTTCTTCTTTACTTCTTCTTTTTTCTTTTCTTTCTTTTTTTTTCTCTTTTTTTTTTCTCTCTCTTTTTTTTTTTTTTAACATTCGATTATTCGAAGGATCAACAGGATCGTAATTAAGAAATATTACATGGGTATTTGAAGAACTTATTGTATGAATCAATGATAATATTAAAAATGTAAATGGACAGAAACTTAGATATTTATTTATCATTAATATTATCCTGTCATTTCGATAGGCGAAATTGTACGTGATATTTATTTTAACGTAGATTTTAACGAAGAAAGAGAAGAAAAAAAAAGAAAAAGAAGAGGAAGAGGAAAAAAAATGATAAAAAATGATAAATTATAATGTCAAAGGTTCGAAGAAATAATATTCGAAAGTCATCCGATGATAATTGACAATCCGTAATCGTAATGACCGTGAAGTCGTAACCCGTTTCGTCGCCCTTACTAATTAGCGTCTCGCGTTTAATTACAGAGCCGGCGGCAACATGTGTGATGGCTCGTTCACGGACAGCCTACGTGGTATGCAGGGTATGCCTGGTACATCGCCACCGGGTGCCACAGGGGTCGGTCCCATGGGGGTTGCCCTTGGCAGCCCTCTTGGCCCTGCAGCCGTCAAGAAGGCACAGGTCGAACACATAAAACGACCTATGAATGCTTTCATGGTTTGGTCCCGACTTCAGCGACGGAAGATAGCTCAGGAAAATCCGAAGATGCACAATAGCGAAATTTCCAAAAGGCTTGGTGAGAATTTAATTCTGTTTTTTTTTTTGTTTTTTGTTTTTTGTTTTCATTACGAAAATTAATAGATACTTTTTTTTTTACTTTTTTATTTTTTGTTTTTTTTTTTTCGTTTTTTGCTTTTTTTGTTTTTCCTTAATGCTCGTGTTAATATAATTACATAATACTTATTCATTGAAGAACTAACGATTAATTATCGTATCGCTTAAGAAACTTTGCATTATGTAAATATATATCAATATATGTATGTATCGTACGTTGAATTGATCTCTTTTAAATCTCTCTCTCTCTTTCTCTCTTTCTCTTTCTCTTTCTCTCTCTCTCTCTTTCTCTTACTTTCTTTCTTTCTTTCTATATACATATATATTATAAGTTTAATATCATTGAGTTAATACATTTATTCGACAGAAATATCGGAAAATATTCTTCGCTAAAAGGTCTTATCCTGTGTAAATACTTTATCGTTGACCAATGAAAAGTGAATACTAATATAATAATTATAATTAATATGATTCGATTGATGGATCGAAAAAATTAATTAGTTACAAATTTGGCAACTGAACGAAGATTTATCGACAGAAGACTCTCTGCCGTTCTTGCAAAAAACAAAAAAAGAAAAAAAAAAAATAAACGTTTCCCTTTATTCCTTTCAAAATTCATTTTCAATCGTTCCTTCCGTCCATACCGCTGGTCCATTTTATTTCTATCTTTAATTAAATTCCACGAATTGTCAAATTCGTCTTATGGTCATTTATTTTATTAATTATTGTTACGAAGATATATTTACATTGTACGTGTAAGAAGATTATAATGTAAGAAATCGCTGATCACATTAAAGGTGAAAAAAATTACTGCGCTTTTTTATTTATCACTTTTCTTTTTCTTATTTTTATTTTTTGTTTTAACTTTTTTATTTTTTATTTTTTTCTTTTTTTTCTTTTTTTTTTTTCTTCTTCGTTTCAACGTGCGACGATAGATAAAAGAAACCAAGATGAAGTAACAAAAACATAACTGTAATCTTTTAACAGTTTGGTCGAGCGACTTGGGGTGGGTTGAGGGGAGGGTGGGTATGGCGCGCGCACTTTTGCTCGCACGTTTTCGAACAAATGCCAAAGGGGGCGGAAGTAGGGCAAGGTGCAAGTGCTACGGAAAAATAATTAAAAGGATCTCGGCATAGGTAGGTAGGTGGTATATCTCGCGCGAGTCGACTCTTCTAAGGTAAAACAGTTGCTTTCTTTCTTTCTTTAGTTTTTTTTTCCCTCCTCTTTTTTTTCTTTTCTCTTTTTTTTTTTCTTTTCTTCTTTTTTATTTCTTCTTTGTACTTTTCGTCGCTGTTGTTGTTTTTTTTTTCCTTTTCTTTCTCTTTTTTCGTTTTCTCTTTTTTTTTCTTGGTCCCCTCGCCCCCCTTCCCCCTCCCCTATCCCGCCCTCTTTCCTTCCTCCTTTCCCTTTCCCTTTTTTTCTCCCTGCCGACGTTCTGTGTTTCCGCGCGTAATTCCGGCGTCCTCGAGCGCCGACGTTAGGTATTTCCAGTTAGGTAGGTACTTTTGAAAAAGCGCGAACTTTTACAACGTTAAAATGCTTTTTCCTTTCTTTCTTTCCTTCTTCCTTTTTTTTTCTTCTTTTTTTCCTTTTTCCTCTCTCTCTCTCTCTCTCTCTCTCTCTCTCTCTCTGTTTTCCTTTTCTTTCTACGCTTTGTAAAGAACAAAAAAGAAAAACAACAACGACAACAAGAATAACAATAACAACAACAACAGGAATAACAATAACAACAACAACAACAACAACAACAATAACAATAACAAAAAGAAAAGAAAGGAAAGGCAAAGAGAAATAAAAATGCAAGACGAAACAACGTAGATGGTAGTAATAGTAATAGTAATAGTAGTACCTATCCACTTAGTCGCGTTCGTATAAAACGCGAAATTTACGATTAATGCAATACAATTTGTTGTACATATATATATATATATATATGTGTGTGTGTGTGTGTGTGTGTGTGTGTGTGTGTGTATGTATGTATGTATTTAAATACAAAAATCTTAGACAATTTTATATGTTTATATGAAAATTTACGTTCCACGGAATTGATTTAAAGGCGAAACTAAAACAAGCACATTTACATCTCATATCTAAGTAAAATGCAATAGAAAGTAGAAAGAGAGAGAGAAAGAAAGAGAGAGAGAGAGAGAGAGAGAGAGAGTAAGTAAAACGATGGAAAAGGAGGATCTCCCGAGTAAGAAGGGGTGAGTCTTGTACGGCATAGGAGAGGGTAAAAGATGGGCGAGAACGAAGGTATTCCGGCTGGTATTTCCGTTAAATACCGAGTATTCGACAAAGGGATCTTCCCGCAGCACCCCTCGAGCGCTTCTTTATCCGTCATTTTCTTCCTCGCCTCCTCCACTTCTCTCTCTCTCTTTCTCTCTCTCTTTCTTTCTCTCTTTCTTTCTCTCTCTCTCTCTCTCTGTAACCCCCGTTTTTCGCTCCCTCGACGACGACGAATAAGGGAAGTGCCTCCTCCTCGCTAAATATGATGCGCGCACGCTCGAACCTCCTGCCTTTCCTCCTCCTCCTTCTCCTCTTCTTCTTTCACTCCCTACTCCATCTTTACCCCTTCTCTCTTTCTCTCTCTCTCTCTCTCTTTCTTTCTCTATTTCTTTCTTTCTCTTTTTCTATCCTTATTCGTTGCCTCCCTCTCACACTCTTTGTCGACGCGACACTCTTTTCGTCGCTCTTTTACCGCCGTATACCTGGCACACCGTGTATAGTTATACGTTGATATATACGGAAAAGCTGAGTTAGAGAGAGAGAGAGAGAGAGAGAGAGAGAGAGGGTGGTTTTTCGTTAGACGACGATGTATAGCTTAGCTGTCGCGACTCTGTACTCCCCTTGTCGGAACATTCGTAAATTTCATTTTTCTCTTTCCATCTTTCTCTAGCTTTCCTTTCGTCTCTTTTTTTCTTTTTTCTATTTCTTTCTAGACGTATTTGGTGCCACCCCTTGTGCTTCTTCTCTGTCTCTCTCTGTCTCTCTCTCTCTCTCTCTCTCTCTCTCTCTCTCTCTCTCTCTCTCTCTCTTTCTCTGTCTCTTTTTCTTCTTTCCTCGACACACGTCAAATTTCTCGAACACAGATAGGTAGGTGAAATTTCATGAGCGTTCCTTTCGATAATTTCGTAAAGTTTACGACGTTTTAGAAAATTGGACAAAAATGTAATATTCTGCAGTACGTTATTAGCGAAGAAAATTGAATGAAAAAAAAAAAAAAAAAAAAAAGAAAAAAAAAGAAAAAAAAACAAGAAAAGAAAAAGAAAAACAAAAACGAAAAAAAACATATAGAATATTTTAATATTCTAACAAAAAGAATTTATTGTTAATTTCTTCATTTAATGAAATATATCTTCGACTGTAGTATTTAATTAAATACGTCAATATCTTTTATCCTCGTGAAGTATAATTAATATTAGCGTACTATAAGACGGACATTGGATTTATTATTAAGATGTTACGTACGTTATATACATACCTATGCATTTATGTATATACGTATGTATGTATATATATGTAACTAGTCATGAACGTAAAATGGAATACAAACGGCAGATTTGTAGAGATGCTCGAAAGAAGAATTATCTCTTGCTAAGCATTTATGTTCTTCACTCGCTTAACGTGGCTTAGGCACGATTTTATTGCGTCGATTAGAAGATGACGATACAAGTCTTTGAAGTATTCAAAGTATTTCTCCATTTTCATGGCGAACGAACGAGGTAAGAGCCAATAGGGAAAATGAAGAGAAACACACAGATGGAAAAGTGACGAGAAAAGGAACATAAATTCGTAACGAAATGGTCCATTGGGAAACGAAATGGTCGAAGCTAATCTCCTTATTGGACTTTGATGTAGTCAAGTATATAATATACGTATACTTTGCAAGTTTCGAAAAAGGCTTTATTATGATTACAGCGATAGATATTGCATTAGATTAACTTCATGTGAAATATATAGATATATGCAATATATATATATATATATATTTTATAGTAATAAACTCTTTAATCTTATAACAGTAAACTTTTATGTCTATTAATCAATTCAACATAAAATTGGTTTACGTATATTAAATAATTTTTGAAAAATAATATCAACGATTGTTCATTTGAAATATAAACAATGTATACGTACAAAAAATAAATTCATATATGAGTAAAGATTTGGATGAAATAAAATGACGTTCGCTTAGATATCAAAGATATAAGAATTTGTTCTCGTTAATATTCGCGAGATCCGATTGAAAATGGAAAAAGGGAAAGAAAAAGAAAAAAAGAAAAAAAGAAAAGAAAAGAAAAGAAAAGAAAAGAAAGGAAAAGAAAAGAAAAATGAAAAAGTAAAAAAAAAAA